>NW_021319932.1:1507030-1516786 GCF_001605985.2 Dendrobium catenatum | reverse complement strand
TTTAATTATTTATCTATTTTATATTTTATTTTTTAAATATACATTATTAAAAATTAATTTTTATTTATTTATTAATTTTAAATAATCTAACATGAATGATTTATATATTTGAAATTTAATGTGAATTTAAGATATAATTTGTGGTTGTAAAATTTAACTAAATATATAACATAAATTAACAATAGTTTATAATAATTTATATTAAATTTAACATAAATTAGTAATAATTTATATTAAATTTATAAGTTTATATATAAACTAAATTTATTTTTAGTCATAAATTTATATAACTTATTTTTTATTTAAATAATTATAATATTTATTACATCATTTGATTCAACCCCCAATTCAATGTTGGTAGATCCATTAAACCTCGAAACTCTCATATTTCCGGTTCGACGTCTAGTCCAATTTTCACAACCTTGACAGCTCGTTTGATAATTTTCGACAAAACTGATATTAAATTTAACATAGGAGTAATAAATAGAACCCTTAAATTAACATTATATTTAGGGGAAAAAAACAAAGAAAGGCACATATTAACAGTTAATCTTGCAACTGATGCCATATTAGTTGGTGATCAAAGAAAACAAAATTTCAAGGCCTTCGTATTTTTATCAATAAATAAATAAATAATCATTTGCTAGAAAAATAGAGAATGAAATATTCAAATATATTTTCCATAAATTTCATTCTATTTTTCTTTTTTTAATATATATCATCCAATTTATAGAGACAAAAATATTGTAAAAAATGATTCTAATGTAATTTTTTCCATGCACAAGCAAGCCATTACAAATCTATATTTATATATAATATCCAATAAAGATAAAGGTCTCATATGACCGACCGCTCAAGTAGGATAAAGGCCTGATGTTGTTATTATTTTATCAAACAAGTACAACTTAAGAGATGTTTAGGACAGTTGTAGCTCTTTTTAAACAATAGTTGAATAACTGTTATGAGAAAAATAATTTTTTTTTTAAATTATTGTAAATATTATACGTATTTCTTTGTACGAAAAAGTCAACAACAACTTCCTTGTAGTCGTCACGCTACTTATCTGATTATAAATAGAAGCTTTTGCTTCAAAAATTTCTAAAAAAAAAAGCAGCAAAAAAGTAACAGCCAAACAAAACGGTTTCAATAGTTTGGAACGTAAAGCGATAACAAAGCTGCCCTAAAGAGACCCCTCCTCTTCACCCGCGTCACTTTCTTCCTTCGAAACACTCTCAATATGGTTCCATTTTGAAAACCTCCCAAAGTAACAGTTCCACAATCCTTCAGCCAAGCAATCCACTTCATAAGAACCAATACTATCAACAAATTCACCAATATTTCTTCCCACAGCAACCTTCCCTCCAAATACCACAGCATCATCTTCTTCCAACCCACTATTCAATTTCTCACCACCTTTCAGGAAAAGAAAACCTGCTCTAATATGATCTTTATACAAGCTGAAGTTAGCTTCTTCACAAACTTGAACTACTACTCCACTTCCCTTCTCCCCTTCAATGCACAGTATCTCTCTGTATGGTTTTTCTTTTGAAAGAATGAACAGATAGAGTGCCATTAAAGATATTGCTGTGGAGGACAGAAGAGGAGAAAAATAGATGAGAAGTTTTAAGAGAAAATGGTACAGTGAAGGGAAGAGGGCAGCAGAGAGTAATATGAATGATATGATGAAATGATTGAGTGAAGAAGATTTGAAGATGGAATGGAAGGTTTCCATAGGATGGCTGATTGAGCCTCATGAGATTGGCAAACAACAAGAGGTTTATAAGAAGCAAAGAGAATATATTCGGAGGGCTTCATGGTGGGAGAATATATGCTCTTTTGTAGCTGGTGGAGAGAAGAACATTACTTTTAAAAGGTCATTGGAAAGAATAAGATGAGCGTTAGGGAAGAGGATAAGGAAGAAGATATTCTCAATATTGTGTTATGTAAGCTAAATGTTTTTTTTTTATTAAATTTTGTCGTGTGATTGAGTCACCGATCATCTCTAGAATAGGTTTATATGTCCTCCTAGACACTTAACAAATGGTGACTCCACCCCATTAGTATTTTAATATCCAATGCATATCATCCTTACTAAATTCTAATATGATAGCATTATGTGTATGATTTAGTAGAAAATTTTAAAAGGAAATTTCTAACATCCAATATGGGCTAGAATCATATTTTCTTTTATTTATACAGCTTACGGTGATGCTTTTATGCAATTTATGCTCTCATTAAGATCCGACCAACTCTAAAAGGAAGGAAATCATGGCCACTAAAAAGAAGCTTATTCCACTTAGGCTTCGTTTGGGACAATTTTGTTACTGCCTTGAGCCGTCTCAAACGAAGCCTTAGAAAAAGAGGATGAAGTCTTGGATTTTATGCGGCTTTTATGCCAAGTTCCTAATTATGGAGTGTTAGCTTTGATGTTCTCACATCTAGTAAAGATGAATAGAAGAGTTGGTAAAAAAAGGAGAATTGAGAAGGATATCGAGATTGGCTTCACTAACTCTTCCCAAAAACAATGGAGGGAGATCTTGAAATGTGAGGGTGTATTTAAAGGTGCCTAATATGATTCTAAAATTGGGTTGATGGGCCTGAGCTAATAGTAACTTTCATATATACTAGTTATGAACAATATGAGGGCGAATACTCTCTAATGAGAGAGTCAATGAATCATGGGGCTCATCTCTAAGCACACTTCTAAGTCATTCAATGTACCTTAAAAACATGTGAATGACATAAAATGATGGAAGCATGAATGAAAAATGATACATGATCAAATCATAGCATGGATGAGTGAATTATGAATTATTCATAGTTTCTATGTATGTTTTTCTTACATATAAATGAGATGTAAATGAAATCTATACCATAACCCGATGACCCCATGCAATTCATGTATGACTCACTCTTTATTTGATGACTATAAATCTGCTAAGCAACAATTTTAAGATTTCATTTGGGATGGCTTTCTTATTGTTTTATGAAGCTTATTTTTAATACATAAATTTTTTGAATTAAAAATTTTTGCACTAAAAATCTGATTCATAAAGCAATAAGAAAGCTGTCACAAATGAAGCCTAAATCAGAACATCTCATATATGTATATATTCAATATTGAATTCTTAGGCATATAAAACAGTAAAAAACAGGCCTTACTCAAAATCCTATGATCCTTTATGGGGGCCGAATCCATCCAAAGCCAAAGATCATGAAATTCTGTGGCCTGATATAAAATAGGCGAGCATTAGTACAATTCACTGATTTATACCTTTGCATAAACCCCTTCAAAATACACAAGGAAAACTTTGATAAAACAGTGGGCTATCCAATTGAACTAAAGAAATAAACAACAAAAAGAAAATACTGTAAAAACTATAATGCGAACCAAATACAATTATCTTTGATGCTATCTGCGCATGGCACGATTTCTTTCCCGTTTGCGGAAACGTTCAAGCATCAACTCATCAGTAGCAGCCTGTCTTCTCCCTACAATGTCTACATCATTGGTTTCTGTTGGTTGTGTTCCAGCATCACTCTTTTTTCTACTGCTGTGATCCTTGTAAAATTCTGGATGTTCTGCAAAAGGAATATAGTATGCATTAGGATGCCTTCAGAATGAGAATGAGAAAATTTTGGCTAGTAAGATCATTAAGAGTCTTATCAACATGACAAGGTAAACTAAGCTTCCTTTGTTGCTACTAGCTTTGTCCTTGTAATGAATGTTCTCTTCATGGTTGAAAAATAATAGGTCAAATTTGTAGATTATAAACCATGATAATAACTTAGAGTATACAAGGACATTGTTATCCATATTGTACATGAAACACTAGTGCACTTTGAAGATTTTGAAGTTCTAATTCTTAAATCATGAGATATATTACTCTTGAAGCATAAAGATTTTGGGGATTGTGTACTGTAAATGTTCTGTGAAAAAACAGAATTTTAATGTTTTCCTAAGCTTAGTATTGTCACATCTTTCATTTAGATCTGAACTGACTTCCCAGAATCTTTACTCAAAGTTATGTCAGGAAACCTGGTACGATGACCACACTTCCTATCTTCAAAACTGAAATATATAAGCCAACTGGAATCAAACTACTACTTCTATACAACTTTCTGGAATAACTGGAAATTCTGCTCCCACAGGTCCCGCAACCTTCTGCTTTTCATATACAGTCCACCAATAACTATTCCTAGTATGGAAATAAGCTCTAAATTCATTATAGTTCATTACCTTAATTATATTCCTAATTTTCCTTCTTTATTGGCTATGTTTTACCTATATATTATATCTATTCTACCATAGAAATAAGAAACATGGTATTCTACTCTCATTTTCAATAGGGTATCAAAGCATCACTTCTCTATCAATCTATTTTTCTATTTTCCATCTTTCATGCTTTTCTATATTCCGTTTTTGGTGGATCAAAATTTACCTGTGGGGAGTATTAGAACATTACTAACAAGGCCAATAAGAAACACAGAACAAAATAATAGACAGATAATTAGAATATAGAGACAGCAGCTATAAGATTTTATTACATTGCTAACAGTACAATATTTTGGTACAAATGGCTTGATGAGAGAACCTTTTCCTGATCTCCTATTTATAAGTTCAGGCTAGATTTTGATGCTACTGGAATGACTATACGGAATAAAATTCAACTAACTCTTACTTTAAGCAAACAAAAATTATGTATCTAAAAATGTAATAAATATATACTTATCTTGTTGAAGAAATGGCTTCTTGCTCTTAGGGAGACTAGTACTAGATGGTGAGATCATATGATAGCAGTTGACTTCATATAGTCGGCTCCTTTGTTCATTCTCTATTTAAGAATCTGGCCTCAAAATCCTCTTCAAGATCATGGATGGGGCAAGAGATTTTCAAGTAAAGAAGATTGCCATTTTTTTTTTTTTTTTTTTTGTTGAAGTGGAATAAGAAGAGGGCAGCAAGGAAAAGTTGTAATGAATCTTCGTCATGTTCTCCATGAAAGAGAGGAAAAGAGGCTATTAAGGGAAAGAAAAATGAGGCAGCAATCGAGTTGCCTTCTGTAAGTGATCTTCTCAAAAATTCTCTCTTAGGAAAGGATATTAGACGGGGATCTTCTTTGCCTGATTCTCTTTGGATAGAAATAACAAAGAAGCTTTTTAGTCCTACTGCCATCATCCCTGGTCAGTAGCAAGCTTCTAGATCTGATCAAGTAGATGACTCTTCAACTTGTCCTGAAGTCAGTCACGATTTTGCAGATGCTGAAGAGGTTGGTGACTTGAGAGATGAGACAAAGATTAGGGAGTCTAGCGAGGTGATTTGTTCATACTCAGATATTATAAGTCTATGTGAATTTGTTGGAAGAAGACAAGAATTTGATGAGAATTGTACTTGCTCTCCAAGCCTACTTCAAACTTGAGAAGCCAAATATGAACAAGAAAGTTACTAATCTTCAACTATTTGTAGAATCAGAGAAGCATTTTCTCCATGACTTCACAGAAAATTTTGCAAGTCTATCCAATCAGTTCCAAGCTATTTTTAGCGAAGTTACTTTACCTATTAGGTTGAGATTAGATTGTTTTCAAGGATGAAATCATTCTTTTAAAAAGGAATGCAACTTCTTCCATATCAGGTCCATTTCTCGTTGGTTTTCAGTTCTTGGTTATCACTTTATTCATCAAGACTTACTCCTGAGGGATGTCATTTCTAATCTTATCGTGAAAACTTTGCTAGGAGTGGAAACTTCAGCTCAGGCTGCCGAATTCGAAGAAATGTCGACCAAAAGTAATCGTCCTGTGCACTAATAATGTTCCTTGTTAAACAAGAACATAATATATTAGCGAGTTGAAGCGACTAATGAAGGTGGTGAGATCATATTAGATTTTTCTCTAATTTATAATTTTCTAATTGCTAACACCTTATTTAAGAAAAGAGAGAAGTATCTCATCACTTATAAGAATAGATGTAGTAAAACTCATATTGATTATTTTCTTATAAGAAAAATAAATTGTTTAGATTGCAAACATTGTAAGGTTATTCCGAGTGAAAGTTTATGTATGAAGCATTACTTATTAATTTTGGATTTTAAGATTAAGGGATAAATATGAAAAATAAAGTAAAATATTATCCTAAAATTAGATTTGGGGGCATTTAAATAACACTAACAAAAATAATTTTAAGAGTAAATTTAAGATCTTAAGATTTTGACTGTATATGAAAAGGTTGATATTATGTGGAAAAAAATAGCTAGTTATATTAAGAATGTTGCAAAGGACATGTTTGGAGTATAAAAAAATCCCAATAGCAAAAATAGTTGGTGGTTGAATAAAAATATGCAAAAAAAAAGATAGAAACATAAAAAGCTTTATTATAAAAATTGGTTTAGATATAAAAACTTAAAATATTAGAAAATATATAAAGAAGCCTGTAAGAAATCTAAGAAAGAAATATGTGATTTAAAAAAAATTACTTTTTAATATTTTATATAATAAATTATATTAAGGAGGGCGAAATATATATGTATAAGTTAATAAAGCAAAGAGATAGGAGAAGTAAGAATTTAGTTCAAGTGAAATACATTAAGAATAAAAATTAAAATTGCTTAGAGGATATTCAATAAAGATGGATAAAATATTTTGATAAGCTTTTCAATGAAGATTGTGAGAATAAGGTTGACTTAGTGATCTTAGCATTCTAAATGAAAATTGAGATTTTTATTTTTATCATCATATTAGCAAAACCAAAATTATAGGACTCTAAAAAAAATGAAGTGGGGAAAAGCTAGTGAACCTGATGATATTCCAATAGAGGTGTGGAAATGTGATAGGAATTGCTTGCAGAAATTTAGGAAAAGCCTTGGTTGAAATCTAATTTCAACCATTTCAGAAAATCAATGACAAGAGAACTAGGAATAGAGAATACACATGAATAATTTTTATTGAAAGTTTTATGAAAGAAAAGACAAGATGCAAGTAAATCTTCAATTGGAGCGGAAGATTTGGCTCTCCCAAATCTCTAGCTGTCGACTAAAGCCCAGACATCCTAAGAACAATCTAAATTCAGTAAACGAACCCCCCCCCCAGATAGATTCATATTCGATTTGAGGTTAACTTCATAAAAGACAGCATATCAATTTTTTAAGTATGTTTTTAACTCTTATTTAATCTTAGGTTCAAATTGATTTATATTCTCTAGTATAAACTTTGGTGCAAATTTACATATAATAACTGCAAATTTACGATCATTTAATAATAATAATAATCTTTTTACCTTATCAAATCCATCATTTTAAAAATATCCACGAACTATTTCTTCAATAAGATCAGATTTGACCATGCTAGATATTTGTGTTGGCATTGCTTACATGAGATTTTAAAGAATTTTTAGAAATATAAGGAACATATGGAGTAATCCTAGAAAGAAAAAAACTGTAATATTTTTTAATCTCTTAAACTATATATAAAGCCTCGACTAATGTCTTTCGAGAATTCAAACTTAATTCATGCTTAATTTCTTGCATAAGTTCCTCAATGAAATAAACATAGTTTGGCAAATGACGTTTGGTGACAAAACCTTAATCCTAAGGAAATATCAAAACACACTGTAATCACATTATTTAAAATTCTTACATTGCTCATCGCAAAAATTATTTTTTAAGTTTATGTTTCATATATGACTATATAGATTTTTTTTCAACAACAATACTTCATTAAAAATATTGTGCAAGACATTAATATTACTTAGGGAAAATTAATTATTTTGGAATAATATTTTTCAAGAAATTTTCTAAGTTATCTATCCTGTTGAAATCCAGTCATTCCCAGTGCAAAGGATCCGACGGCCACAGAAAACAATCCATGGGAAGCTCTCATGGATCATGCCATAATGAAGGAACTAATTTAGGAAAGAGTATATTAGGGATTTTATGTATTAAATCTGTAATTTGTTGTTTTCTCATTAAGATATATTTGTATAGATCTATAAATAGGGAAGATATTATGGAATAAAGCCAAGCTTTTTCCTCTCAAACTTACTATTTTAACATGGTATCAGAGCCAATCAGGCGGCCTTCATTGTTGAATGATCCAACCTTCTGACTATAGGATGTTGACCCGATTCCGCTAGACGCAGCCGCAGATTAAGCCCTCAATCATGCCAGTTGCTGCCGCAGACGGAAGCACCAATTCCGCCAGTTGATGCTGCAGACAGAAGCCTCGATTCCACCAGACACTATCGTCGAAGGAGCCTAGTCGAACAACAAAGAAGGAGACGAAGGAACCGAAGAAGTTTTGTACCCACCGATCGATCCGACGAAAAGGGAAAGTCGACGAAGGAGCGAAGCCGCGAGCTCGAGCTGCTCCCACTCGAGTCCCTTCGTGCGCGCCCTAGTCACCTAAAACAAACCGAGTCTTTTAAAAGACTCAGCTTGGCCCGATTATTTAATCTAGAAGATTTCTTCTCAAAGAAAAAAAATCCTCTTTCGACGACCTTTATTGTCGAACAAGAAAAATTTTATTTTGGGAAGTCTTCATTGCTACCCAAAGACATACAGATAGTCTTAATCACTATCATAATATCAGAAATCAATTCCTCCCAGAACATTGACAAAACTAAGGAGTTGATGGTGCACCAAGGATGAGGTGACCTCCAAAGCATGCAACATTCCTTTCGTCTAAATGGAAAGAACTATCTAAAGTGGTCTCAATTTGTGAAGACCTATTTAAAAGAAAAAGAAAAAATATATCACCTTCTCGAAGGAGGACCAAGACAAGCAGATCCTACTTTTGGGGTATGGGATGAAGCTGCCATGGTTGTGGAATTCTATGACTCCAAAAATTAGCGATACATTTATGTTTCTTTCCACTACAAAGGACATATGGGATACTGCCAGATATGGTTCTCCAAAGCTCGTGATGCAGCTCAAATCTTTTAAATTAAAGTCAAAGTTGAAAGCACAAAATAGGGGAGTAAGATCATGAGGGAGTATGACACCCTTCTACAAAATCTGTGGCAAGAACTTGATCACTATAGATGCATAGAAACTAGATGTCCGAAAGATGCTGCGATCCTAAAAAACTTTATTTAAAAAGATAGAGTTCGGGATTTTCTTGCAGGACTAAATGTAGAATTTGACCAAGTTAGAGTTCAGATCCTCGGCAAAGAGGAGACGCCATCACTCAATGAAACGATTTCTCTCATCCGTGCGAAAGAAAGCCGACGAGGAGTGATGTTAGAACCAAAGGTCGTTGAAAGTTCAGCAATGGTGATGAATAAAGAATCGTCATGAAAGGAGAAAGATAAAAAATTTTAAAATTCAAAGACAATGACTCACTTTGGCCCAGTTATTGCAAAAATTCTAGACACACAAAGGAAACGTGCTGGAAAATACATGAAAAACCCCATCAGGAAGGAGTGGAATAAAAAAGGTGAAACAATGAGCACGTCGCATGCCAACAACACTACAAGCCAGCCCACCCCAGAAGCACAGTCCAGCCTTGGAGAATTCAATAAATAAGATATTGATAAATTGAAACGACTCCTAGTATCTCTTGAAAAATTAAATGCATTTTCTTCACTTGCACTCTCAGGTAAGACTCCAATTTTTATTAGTTTAAGTGCATCTAGAAATCATTTAAAGGAATTATGGATCATTGATTCAAGAGCCACATATCATATGACCCACTCACCAAACCACCTCATAAATTATACTCCTTGCCCAAACAATAAAAAAATCATCACTGCTGATGGTTCTCTTACCA
>NW_021319932.1:1498809-1501217 GCF_001605985.2 Dendrobium catenatum | reverse complement strand
CCAGACCAATGCACCTTTCCATGTTGGAGAGACTAGCTCTTTAGTCAAAGATGCTAGGACAATCCAACATGTCCTTCGCACCTCCATAATTCCAAAAGCAGGGGACCGAATCCCCTCTACTTTCCCTCACTACTTTCTATATCATGGCTCATAGAGAATTCAATACTTTGGATTTAATCTTTCGATACATTGATCACTTAACCACAATCCGCGATCCGGGTTATAAGACGAAACACAATCTAGCCTTAGGACACATCATAGCCTATGTCCTTGAAACCAAATACCAACTTCAATATCCTATTCCACCAAACCTCCCAACTCCCTTCTACTCAAATAGTTCCTTCAGTACCCTTCACAGTACTCGTCTTCACCCTGAGGAACCTTGGGGGGCTGGAGAGGAGGAGGCTCCCGCTTCTGCTCCCATTCCTGATCCTGTTCCTCTCCACCAGCACTCACCGGTTGATCAGTTGATTGAGAGGTTTGATCAATGGTAGACCCTCTTTGACGCCTACTGTGACAACCCAGATATCAATAGTGAAAAGATTCATCTGACATTCATCTTTTTCATATTTTCATTTTTTTCGTTCATTCAGATCAATACAGACATCTAGAGATAATTGCATTAAAGAAAAGAGATGCAACAACTACTATAATTCACATTTCAACATATATACAGTCAAAAGGAGCGTCCAAAAAATATCTACAATAGCCATACAGCTACAAAACAAATGCCTTCCAAAGGCTACAAAATAAAGCCACACTAGTGACCAAAGAAGCTTCACGCGGGAGGCTCTGATCCTGAAATAATTAACCACATATAATGAGCTTAAATAGCCCAGCAGGTCACCAAAGCCTACAACTAAAATCAAAGCACGATAGAATCAATATGCATGTTAATCAAATCAAGTCAAATTAATCAGTCGAACATGATCAATAAGTCGATGCAGATACGAAAATTAATACATAACAGAAATCAATAAAATCAGTGAATAGTAGGAAATCCATAAAGCTCAAGAAATCAATGCGTGCATCAATCTCTACAGTATCTATCATAGCAGTCGATAACATCAGTTACATCAATATAGTCGTCTAGCCATCTTATCTATCGTATCAGTCTATAACATCAATCAAATCAATAGAGTAGAATCGTATCAGAACATACACTTGCAAATCGATCAGTTGTTCAATATCACTTACTCCCTATCAGTACGGCAGCGTATGTATCCATATCCACAACGAGAACAATCCAATGAAGACAACGAATGATGCTACAACAGTGAAATTGCATCAATCACATCAGTAAAGAAATTACTTCCAGTCAATAATATCAATCGGCATAGAATCCCATAAAACAATCAAATCAATACATCGTAATAGCAGTTAAAATTAAATCAATTTAATCGGCAAATACAATTGAAATCAATCAATGCAATAAAATCATATACAATAATCAAATCAAGTAAATCAATAAGCAATCAACCCAATCAATCAATCAATGATCGGTATTATGAATCAATGTATCAGTGGATCAATAGTATCGGTATCAGTATCTGTAGTATCAATAGTATCCATGAATCAATGAATCCATAATATTGATGAATCAATAATATCAGTATCTGTATCCATGAATCAATACAATATCCATATCCTTACAGTATCTATTAACAGTAGTAATGAGCAGGGACAGAATATAAATATTAATGAAATCGTACAGTAACAATAAACCCGTAAATCCGTCAGTAATTCCATTCAGTAATAAATCAAGTCAATACAATAAATCCGTCGATATCAATCATGCGTAGGGTAATCAATAAATCAATCAGAAATTAATAGATCAATTCATATGAGGAAATCCATACTAGTTAATGTCAATAAAATCCATAATGAAATCAATAGATCAATACCGTACACATGCAATTCAATACAATAGTCTTACTGAACAAGTACAATCACTGACTATCAAGGCGTTTTTTAAGTCGATAATCCATAGTGCTGTTCTAGAAATCCATTGTGCTGTTGTAGAAATCCATAGTGCTATTGTAGATATCCATAGTGCTATTGTAGATATCCATAGTGCTATTGTAGATATCCATAGTGCTATTGTAGATATCCATAGTGCTATTGTAGATATCCATAGTGCTATTGTAGATATCCATAGTGCTATTGTAGATATCCATAGTGTTGTTGTAAAAATCCATAAATATATCCATATATCCATATCCATATCCATATCCACATCCAGTGACATGTACAAGTATCAATAAGATCATGCAGTAATAATAACAATAATTCAATCATATATTCATATTCGTATGCTTATTTAATCATTTGAATCATCAATTCAGAAAATCAGAGATCGTACGAAAAATCAGCGGCATAACGGCAGTATACGGAATTTACACAAAAAT
>NW_021319932.1:1472420-1498709 GCF_001605985.2 Dendrobium catenatum | reverse complement strand
GATTAAGGCTAGTCCGTCAATCAGATACGTATATATACGTGATTGGCATAATAGTAGCAGCATGGATATGGAATTGGAAAAGATTGGATATTGGTAGAATTTGGATTTGAAAATTGGGTTTGGATTTGAGAATTTGGGAAATGTTTGAAAAGTTTGATATTTAAAATAGGAAATTTCACCACCTAGCACTTAAAGCGGATGGTGGGGGAATGGATGATAGAACCCGATCAAGATCCCATGGGTTCCGTCGTCCCGGGCCATCGTGGTCCCTGGTCTACTTAGTAGAGAGGTAGTGCGACCAACCTGACAGAAGGATTCCTTGTCGGCAGCCATGGGTTTGCTTCGTCCAAGGGAACCTTGTAGACCGGGGTTGAATGTTGTCTAAGGGGACAAATTTGAATCCACCTTAGCTAACAGAGGGTTTGGTGCCTAATCGAATCATATCCTATTGATTCATATCTCAAGGTTTTAACGCCATTAAGGAGCGTATTGGCTTCTGGCCCATAACCGCTATCTGTGGTGCCATTTGGCAGCAAAACCACTTCGGTTTCAGAGGCCCCCGGGTCATAACGTTTACCTGCAGTGCCATTTGGCGGCGAAACTGTCGGTTAGAGGACACGTACCACGTCCTACTGGCAAGAGATTGTTTGAGAATGGATCCTAGTAATATTTTCGACTAGGCATTTGGCTCTTTGTGAGCTAGAGTTTATTTGAATTTGTCACCCCGGCAGACTATTGCGGAGGGTGGATGGATTTTGCTTTAAGTACGGATGGATGATTTCAATTTTAAATATTTTTGGACTTTTGGGATTTTTTTGAGATTTTATGGAGTTTTGGGTTTTGGGATTTTTGTGGGTATTTTGGGTAGAGCTTTGGAGTATTTGAAATGGACTTTTGGGAGATAATTGAAAGTATTTGGGAATCCTCCGTTGAGATCTGCATTCAACACGGCCATCATCGGGTATTTGGGTCATTTCCTTTGTCGATTAAACCTTGTCGACTCTGTCTGGGCTGTTGACAGAGGATTGGGTTTTCTCGTAGGTTTATACCCTTATCGACGAATTCTCTTGATTTTAGGCTTTGAAGGACTAATATGAATGTATTAAAACAAATATTCTGGTCGTCAAGGCCACATATTTGCTTAATGGTTCGAACCCTGTCGACTCCTATTTGATCCGTATAGAAGGTCGGGTTTGAATTTGAATTCACTTGTTGACCTGCGCAGCATCCCTAGACGTCACGTGTGTACCAATAACACGCTCGCCGGGGCCCATACGGGTTGAGAATATATTTCCCCCTTTAGTGTACTTATGTGTATACAAATTATAATGCACGTGCAGAGGTATTTTGAAATAGTTGTGGACGCCTTCTGTCTGCTTGCACGAATGTTGCAGATCCGGTGGCGTGGGATTCTTGGTGTTACGAGGTGTGTTCTCATCTTGATATTTTCTCCCCTTTTCTCATTCACCGGGGAAGGCTCTTCTTGAAGTCTATGAACATTATTTTGAAATGGACTCTTTTTAAGATCTTTAACGTAGTAGACTTGATATTTCTGATATTTGTGGATGCCAGAGTTGTTCCCCTTCTTGAATACAGGATCGAGAAGATCTTGATCACCGTTGTCGTAGGTGACACTTATACTTGTGTTCCACCGTGGTTCGATGTGCTTACCGAAGTACCCACAGTTGTTATCCACAAGTGGCTTGTGTTGCTGGGAGGACCGTCGTATCAGCTACGAGCTCCTAGGAGTATTCGTAGGAGACCTTACTTTTGCATTGAAACCACCTTTCACCAATCTTAGGTGGTTCTTGATTGTACTCTTTGTAGAGGATGGGTCTTTGATTGCTGGTCTCCAATATTGCCATCTCAATCAACAGCATTGTAGGGATTGTCGTAGGAGATTGTGCATCGAGGTCTTGTAACGTATCTTGAGTCACTATTGACCATAAAATGTTATTGTAGTTTGAGCTCCCTTGCACAGGATCAAGCCTTGTCCTTGTATGTGTTTGGACCAAGTTCAATTTCATTCAGACTTGAGTTTCAAACTCAATATGAGTCTTCAATTCATTCAAGTCTTCTACTGCCATATGGAATTCACCTGGATTTGAATCTATTGTTTTGCAAACCCAACTTTACTTGGTGTCGTGCAGTTCATCGCTCAATGAACAAGTTCTTGTTTCCACATCTTGTTCTAACTTTGAGTGTAGGTGCAAGTTCAAATCTTTGGTTCAGATCTTCAGAAGTTTCTTTGAAGTTCAAATTGATTTGATTTTGGTCCAATTTTATTCACTTTATTTGGATTCGGCCTTTATTAGTCATTTAGGTGTTCAAGTTCAAGTCCACAAGTCACAAGTCCTCTGGGTTTTCTTCTGTGTTCAACAAATCCAGGTCCAAATTGTTCTTCTCATTTGACTTCAAATCAAATGTAATTCAAATCTTATATTTTCAAATTGTTTGGGTTGAGTTCACTTAGGTCGATTGAATCAGTTATAAGTCGAGTCCACCGTTCAATCAAGTCCAAATGTTCACAAGCTGAGTCCAAGTTCGATCGTCCTTTGATTCAAACAAGTTCTAGCTCTTTGTTCTTGCATGTCATCGAGTGCAATCAAGTCCAAGTGTTCACATTGCGTCACCCGAAATTTCGGCAACCTTCCGGCGTCTCCCCGTTTAGGGAAAACTATGGAAACTGGCCTTTTCCACCACGCTAAGAAAAGCGTGTATGGTAGGTGCCCTCTTTCGAGGACACCGCGGCCGTGTATTTTTGATCCCCACACGCTAAGAAAAGCGTGTATAGGCGGTTTCCAAGGCGATACAAACTTCCAAGAAGGAATTTAGGTGATTACCCGTTCGTCGCAAGCGTCGGACGCACTCCTCCCACCACGCTAAGAAAAGCGTGTATAGGTGGTCGTTTTGTCTCGACGTATGCGATGAAATCGGGTTCTCGGAGTTTTAGGGTTAGAGAGTTATACCTGCGCGGGGTCGAGTGGTCGACGACGGATCGAGGGAGAAAGAGAGCACTTGTATGTGCTTTATCAATTATAATTAATTATAAGTTATTATAATTAATTATAAATGACCTCAATTAATTATAAGACATAAAATAATCGATGAGTTCTCATAAGATTTAGAATAATCGAATTAAGGGCTAATTAATCATACATTATTATGTTCAAACTCTCAGAAGATTGAATACTGATATTTAGTTAGGATAGATGTGATTAATGTACTTCAAAATATTTAATCATGGATTAATAATTAACAAGCTGTGTCATGTTAGTAATTAAACACTTTTATGATGTAAGTTGATTAAATTAATTTACTCGCTCTCTATTGACAGCCGATAGATTATCATAATATAAAATTAATATATAATGTAATTATATGAGCTTAGCTCCAGTTAAATTAATAAAAATTAATTTCTAAAATTAAACTAATTAAATATTAGTTTTTAATTAAAAATCAATTAAATTATTAAGTTAATTAAAACCAATAACCTCCCATCCTTCCTCTTTCGACGGGACATCATTGGATTTGGGTCTAAAGGAAAAAAAGAAAAGAGCAGAGCGCGTGAGAGGGAGAATTTACTTCAAACAGTCAGCTTGCTCCCGTGCTTGCTTGATCAAAAATGTGTGACAGAGGCGCGATAGAGAGCGGAATGGCCGTCGCTAGGGTTTCCAGATTGCAAGGTCAAGAGAAAAAGCCACGAGAAGTTGGGCTTTGGTTTTTCGTCAGGGACGAACCGAGAAGGAGGCCGGGTTACAGGGGAGTTCGAATTTGGGGAAGAGGAGCTCGGGTAATGAGTAGGGAACTGTGAATCTCTCTCTCTCTCGGCTTCCTTGATTCGAACGAACCCGCAGGAGGTTGCGGTTGTTGGAGTCGGACGGGATGGAGATTCGAGGGAGATTGGGAAATCGAGCGTCGTGGAAATGGGGTTCGGCCGACTTACCGGGACCAAAGTCGGAGGAGGGCTTCGGTTTGGAGCGTGGAAGAGCGTCGTGGGAAGCAGCTTCGGGATCTCGTGAGGTGGGGAGAGATTTGTCCGTGTGTGGAATCGGGCGTGGTGGAAAGCAGCGTGAAAGACGAATGCTTTACGGGAAGGAAGAGGAGTAAGCGATGGGAGCTTTCGGGTGCGCCGTGTGAAGAAGGCAGCAGCCGAAGCCTTCATCTCCTTCGGTATTTAAAACAATCGCGAAGGCGTTTAGTTGGCATGCACGCGATTTGGGCTTAGTTTCCCGGGAGAAAGCGACGCAACGGCGCGAGCCTACAAGGGATTCAGCGGGATTTCTTGCTAGGATTTCGGGATTCGATCTGTTTCTTGATGTATACGAGGTATGTTAATTTCTTGGTTATTACATAGAGGTTAACACCATTTAATATAATTGGGGAACAATTTAATCATTCTATAAAAGAGTTCAGGGACATTTAATCATTTCCCACATAAAAGTTATTTTTAAAAATATGAAAAAAAAAACGCCAAGAGGGGCCGACTGCTAGAATAGACAAGACGAAGCACACAAATTGGAAATTTAAGGGTTATAGAGAGGATAAATTCCAAGGGTTAGAACCGTTAATTAGAGCACTCAAGGATTCCTACCCAATTCATTGACTTGTGGGGTCCACCAACCTTCAACACCATCAAACTGGAAGGGTTTAAGATCTACCAATTTCATGTTTGCTTTATAACATTTTTTAGTGTAGGATTACAGAGTCTTCTGATGAGATGACTGAAAATTAATTTGACCTATAGCACATATAGAGTGCAAAGATCAACAGACCTTTCAATTTTTTTTTATGAATTGTTTATCACAAACCAATCAAAATGCTTGATATCATCATGTTGTCCTAGGTAGTATTGTTGATGATAAATTTATTATCACAGTATAATTCGATTGGCAGTTCGGCACTTCTATTCGATTTTTACTTCTTTCAAATGATTGTGACTCACAAGAAGCTTGCCAGATTTCTTGAAGCAAGTGTTTCTAAATTCAAAATCAAGTTTAAATTTTTAAATAATGGGTTTATTTCTTGCTCCACCATGTTATATAGATTTCTTTTCCCAAATAATTTCGGAAGATCAAAAACATCAAAGTAATGAGCATTCTTTTTCCTTTTTCGCTTTGTATGAGAGAAAACAAATCTAACTTAGTGATGAAAAGGTTTTCTTTGCTTATAATTTTTGACACAAACTTGCTCAAAATCATTACTCGAGTCCTTCAAGAAACTCAAACCTTTCACTTCTTACAATTTGCTTGAGAAATTATCCGGTCATCAATGCATGTCCATCTTGAAGACCTATGATGCACGGACACGGCGACACGGACACGACACGACACGGATACGGGACACGGCCTTGTTTTGAAATAAATAAGACACGGGTACGGGAGCGGACACGGCAATACATTTTTTTTTATATAGTGTATATATATTAATGTATATCACATTAAAAATGAAAATAATAATAATGAATGACATGATAACTTGTCAAGCTTATAATATAGAAATATTATTAATACAAAATATTAGTACATACTAGATTATAAGATATTAAGAATTGCAGATATATATTGTACATAGCGTATGTGGCGATGTATTGGGACAGTAGTGTGGTTGTGTTTTTTGTGTGATCACTTCTCAGTCACTCACATATCATCTCGGAATATAATTCGAGTGCAGAACTGATTCTCTGCGCTGGGGAGTTATAAATTTGTATGTATTGTCGCGAAAAGTGGCACGCACGTAGAATTAATACCTTCAATGTGCACAAAAGAGAAATGAAAATTATATTCGCGATGCACACGTAGGGGGTGTGTTTTCGCAGGGGTCATAAGTGACATTTGGTGGTTTTCGTAATAATGGAAGCAAATAAGAGAAATTTGTAGTTTAAATCTCGCACAATTTAATTGAAGTTGTTTTTCACAAATTATAGTAAGTAGGTGATGCGTGTCGGCAACCCAGATATATGTCGAACACGTGTCGGACTGGTGTCGTGTCGGACACTGCACGCATTCTTTGAGGAGAAGTGTCGGTGCATCATAAGCTTGAGACCTGGATGATAATCTAATTCAAGCCAATGAATATCCATTGACATTAAATTACTCAATAAAATGAAGATTATCTTATTTGATTGTTGAAATCTTAATTTTAATCTCATAGATAAGGACGACATACTTCACTTTTGAGTATGTTTGTTTGACGACGCTCCAAATTTCTTTTATCATAGAGAGGAATACATAGTCCATTGATTTCAAGCATTATATTGTTCCACAATCATGTCATAAACATCATATATGCTAATATGCTTCAATCCAAACTACAATTTTAAGACCTTTTGGGCTTTGGAGGCAATTCCCACAAGATAAAGCATCTTTTCCTGTTCTTTTCATAAATTGTATTCCAAATTGGGACTAATTTTAGATAATTTCTTCTTTCATTCAATGCGATATGAAGGCTAGTAGCCCCTGGGTTCTCCTTTAATCTTTATTTTCACCATTCCCATGATAGTCAATTTCTAGAATAGGAAATCAAATAAACCAATCCATATTTAAAATCTTATTAATATGCCATATAAATATTATATATATTATATATATATATATATATATATATTATATATATATTATAATATACATATACTTATATTAACATTAATGGTTAATCAAACTTTTTAATAAGCTTTATTTTGAGCTTTTAATTGAGTTTTGCTCATGAGTTTTTAATCAAAGTAGCTATTTCATTTTCGTTAAATTTTTAATTATTACATAATTTATATTATACTTAAATAATTATAATATTTATTATGTCATCTGGTTCAATCCCCAGTTTCAATCCGCAGTTTAACATTAGCTATGAGGCATTTCCTTCTTCCAATTGGGTTATCTAATCGATTTTCAACAACTTGCTATTAAGTGTGAGAAACTATAAAAACCAAACATGAAGAAAACAAGTGGAAATGTTTATCTTTTATAATAGGCCGAAATTCAGCTTTTGTGCTTAAAGAACTATTAGACCGGTCCACTTGGACCGGTCCACACAGTCGCACGGGAACCGGCAATTTGCGAACAGGCGGGAATCTCCGCTCCTGTGGAGATCGGGGCGGGGCCGACCGTCAACATGCGTTTTAGGAAGGATTTTTTGGGGGGTTTAAAGAGATAAATTTGATGTAGGGACTGTTTAGGGAATTCCTTTTGTTTTGTAAATGCCATTTAAAAGTTGGTTTTCCTAGGGTTTGGGTATCTTGACTTTGGGCATAAATTTGAGATCTCTAGATTTTAGGTTTTTCTTTGGGCCTTAGCGGCATCTAAGAGATTGGGAGAAGACGATCCTCTCTCGAATTAAGGAATCTATTGGTATCTTTTTCTTTTTGTTGCATCTTCTTAGTGGAAATACAAGTTCTTGCATCGATTCTTCTCACGATTTTTCGCCCTGGTATGTGCTGATTTTCCCTGCTGTGGACAATAGGTTTCCTGCTGTTTTTTTTCGTGCCTACAAACAGCCGTTTCACTACCTATTTGGCATATTCGATTTGGGTTTAGATTTTTGCTTGCGAACTCAGTATTACCCACTTAGGGTTACTTGCGACTCAAGTAATTTTCCTATCAAATTTTTGGAAGGGGAGTATTGTTAGACCGGTCCACTGGACCGGTCCAAACCGGTCCACCGGAACCCGGCAATTTCGAGAAACAGGCGGGATCTCCGCCTCTCTGCGGAGATCAGGCGAGTCGACCAGTGTGGGCTCGCGAAAATTCGGCCCCGGCCTCCCTGCTTGCTGCTTTTTTTCTTTTTTTTTATTTGGCGATGGAGTTTTAACGGAATAAGTTCCGCGGGTAAATTTTGGAAGGAAGATGGGTTTGTAGATAAGACACTACCACAGAGATTTTCGCCCTCATTTTGCAAGGACTTTATGATGTGAGTTCTGGTTTCCTATAGGCGCAAGCCCCTTTATAGTTAATTACCCCTCCCCGATCACGAGAGAGACTTTCGATTTAAGGCTAGTCGTCAATCAGATTACGTATAAAGAATACGTGTTATCTGGCAAATAGTAGCAGCAAATGGATTTTAGGTACTTGAATGTTTTTGGATTTGGGAATCTGGAGGTTTGATTTATTTAAATAGACTTTCCACGCATTTGCACTTTAAAGCGGATGGTGGAGGAATGGAATGATGGCCCGATCAAAGATCCAATGGTTCGTCGTCCCGGGCCATCTGGGTCACTGGTCTCTTAGGTCAGAGGAGGTAAGTCCCGGCCAACCTGACAGATAAGATCCTTTGTCTGCAGCCATGGGTTGCTTCATCCAAGGGTAACCTTGTAGACTTGGGATGGATATTTGCCTAAGGGACAAATTTAAAATCCATCTTAGCTAACATAAAGGCTTTGTGCCCCTTCAAGGTTATGTCATTAAAGGAGCGTATTGGTCTGGCATAACCGGGTAATTCGTGGTGCATTTTGGCGGCAAAACACTCGGTTTCAAGGGCCCGCGGGTCGTCATACAAACGTTTATCATGAAGGTGCCATTTGGCGGCAAACCGTCGGTTAAGGACACGTATCACGTCCTTACTGGCAGGAGACTGTTTGAGATGGATCCTAATGTATTTTCGACTAAGGCATTTTTGCTCTTTGTTGGACTGAAGTTAAATTTTGATTTTGTCCACCCCGGCACTGTTGCGAGGGTGGATGTTATCTTGATTTAAAATGATTGATGGTTTTGATTTTGAATTTAAATATCTGGATTTTAGGATTTGTGGAATTTGGATTTGTGGGTGGAGTTTGGAAGACATTTTGGAAATATTTGAGACCCTCCGGTTGAGATCATCAATTCAGCACGGCCACCATCGGGGTGCTCGGGGTCATTTTTCATTTTAAGCTTGAATCTTGTGACTCTAATCTGGCTGTCGACAGAGGATCGGGTTTCATAAGGCTTTTATGTCTTTGTTTTCATAGGAATTTTTCCTTTGTTGAAAGCCTTGAAGGCCGAATAATGAAATGTACAAAATAGAATATCTGGTCCAACTTAGTGACTACATATTTATTTATTATCTGCAAACCCTGTCTACTCCTATTTTTATCTACTTAGGAGGATCGGGTTTTCAATAAGGCTTTACATGCTTTATTTGCGAATTTTCTTGATTGTAGGCCTTGAAGGCGCTAATATGAATGTATTGAAATAATTACCTAGTGCCCAACCGTTGTTATTCCGTTTTAAAAGGTTTGAATCCTGTCGACTTCTTTGATACGTAGTAGAAGGATCAAGGTTCGAACTAAAATTCACTTATGGGGACCCGTGCAGCAATCCCTAGGCATCCGTGTGTAACCAATAACACGCTCGCCGGGGCCCAAGAGGGTTACAATTGATTTACCCCTTTGTGTACCTATGTGTATACAATACGGTGCATTTGTGTTGGGTACCTTTGAAAATTTTTGTAGTTGTGCAGGGTAACAGCCATTTGAGTGGCGCACAACTTTTCATTTGAGGGCCTTTGTACACACCTTCTGTCCGCTAGCACGAGTATTGTGGATCCCGGTGGCGTGGCGTTGTAGACGCCTTCTGTTTGAAAGTTCTCTCTCGTTATCGAGAGGGGTAATTAACTATAGGGGCTTGCGCCTATAGGAAACCAGAACTCAGATCATAAAGTCCTCGCAAAATGAGGGCGAAATCTCTGGGTAGTGTCTTATCTACAAACCCATCTGCCTTCCAAAATTTACCTCGGAACTTAGTTCGTTAAAACTCCCTCGCCGAATAAGAAAAGCGAGTGGAGGCCGAGGCCGAATTTTCGGAGCCCACAAATGGCCATTTTGGTCCCTCATGTCCTTAAAGAGCAACTAAAATAGTCCCATTATGGGACTATTTTGGCTCCTTTTTAAAAGTTGAGGAATCAAAATGATCATTGAGGAATGAGGATCATTTTAATTCTTCATAAAGAGTCAAGGGACCATATTGGTTCTTTTCTCGTTGTTATTTATTTCCAATGGAAGTCTTTTGTTTTATACATACAACTATAAAATTCAAAATAGTTTTTTCTATTTTTCTACCTTTCAAAAGTTACGAACAATGATCTCTTAATGATAGTTGGCTTCTCTTTACATGTGTCATTGGTTACTAGTGTTGATTCGCCCTTTTATGTGAGAAGAGTTATAACTCATGCTAACAAGCTGATTCAATGTTATTGGAATGGACTTTGACCTTATAATGGATTCCAATTAGCTGAACATATTTCGCCTCATAGCTCATTTAATTTTATCTTTCTGATGCACCTTGAACAACTTGAATCTTGATCTTTGGCTCCTTATCCGAGACATGTATGTCATAAGCAGTCATATGAACCTCCCTGACTATGTAGGTTTATAATGATTGCAAGGACGGACTATGAAATATGTAAAACAGCCAAGGTAGGAGTTTAGAGATCTAAGAATTTTGATTATGTTATATATATTGAAAGGGATATATATTCGAAGGAAGTCGAGAAGGAAACATGAAAATATTACTTTGAAAATGATTAAATGACAGTTTTACTGATAAAATTTCTTGGAAGAACATAATAAACAAAATAATGAGGTATATTATTGAATTGATTTAAAAAAGTGAAGTGAAATTAATTTTTAAGAAGCAGAAAGGTAGAGTTTAGTTACATATATGACCTCTTATTCAGATTTAGAGAGTTGTAGTGATATACGGGTTGTTTGTCTAGCAAGTCTTTTTTTTTATTGAAAATTAATGCTAAAAAATATTTTCATATTAGTACTAAAAACAAAGTAGTTTATCTAATATTATGATATTTATAGGGGAATCAAACCTATGAGTCATATAATGAAGTTATGGGGAGAGAGATGGAATATAATAATCAATTTGGTTAAGTGCTAGTAAAATTCAATATGGAGAGGTGATTTTTGAGTAAAGTCATTTATTGGAAAAATAGTGAGCAATGAAAGGATACATTATTTGTTAATATTATTGAGAAGGAACATGATTATCAAAAGAATTAATTTGATGAACACCAAGAAAAAAAAATTGTTTCAAAGGCATATTAAAGTATCATGAAACTTATGTTTAATAAAGGGTTGACTTCTTCTAAGATTTTCCATGGAATGAAGTATGAACAGAGTTTCCAAGTGATGTTGGCTTGCTAAAAGGTTTTAGTATTTTAGATAACATCTTTTTGTATTGGTTATGAAGAAAAGGATATTCAAAATTAGGTGCTTTATTGTATACTTTTGAATATATTTTTCTCAAATGATATGTCTCTAATCAAGGAGAGATTTTTTGAAGTGGAACGGCATAATAATGAAGAAAATGTTTAGAAGATGTAAGGGCTCAGGATTAATAGATTGAAGACAAACTACTTATTATACTATTCTAGTGAGTGTAACATTAGTTCTTGTCAATGAATATTACTAGAAGTGAAAATGATGCTTAGCATGATATGTACACATCTAAATCTATTATTCAAAATAATTGGGGAATAGATGATGATAATTTTTAAAGTTGATGGATGGTTAGAATAAAGAAATACTTCAGGTATTATTAGATAAAAGAATATCATGGTGATTAAAGTATATTTTATAAAATTGTAATTTGATATGTTGGGATTTATGGATTTGAGTGTTGGATAGTAAAGAGATCACTTATAGTTAAATTAAGAGTGATAAAAAAGATAATGTTAGGATAGATGTATTGAAACTAGGAATGATAAGTTGATAAAAGATTATTTTAAAAGGATACTAGAAATACCAATTATTGATGATATGGTTCTATAAATAGATTTTGATAATTTTAGCAAGAAAAGATGAAGGGTAGAAAGATGCACCAATAAAATAGATTAATAAAAGTAATACCAAAGGATTAAGAAGGAAAAACAGGTTGATTTAAGGTATCTTTGATACAATTTTACAGCTCATGTGATATTGAATTAAACTGAATGGAGAATGATGTGGTCCTACGTGGTTGGGAGGATTCTCATGATTTTAATGGTGTTCCTAATTCTGTGGTATGAGTGTTAAAAATTTTGATCTTTTCAATGATTAAGTTCATAAAATTAAAGTTTTTCTGGAATTACATTACTATAAATGTGGAACTCCTCTTGAATTGATCATTTTGACGAAAAGTGTACCTAGAAGGTGATTTCTAGTACCACAATATTCTTGGATTCCGCAACCCCCCTGCCATTTCTCCCTTCCTCCCTCTTTTTCATATTTTTTATTTTTTATTTTTTGTTTGCCTAATTGTTACCTTTTCTTCTGTTCACATTTAATTCAGACAGGTTTTTGTTTGTTACACATCCTCGGCAGAGTGATTCCAACTTCCCATAGAGTCAGACTATCCACCTATTCTCATTTTTTTTCCTCCCCGGCGGTTACATAGGTCCATTCTACCCCACTCATCTTTTTTGAGTAGTTTCAGAGAAAACAAATAAAAAAAATTAATGTCATATTTTTAGTATTCTTGTGCTGATTTAGTGAGATCTTTTTATTTTTGAGCTTATTTATTTTCTTTAATTGATCTGAAAGAACACTTGTTCTAATGCTGTTCTGTTGCTCTTTGAGTTTAACAAGTCACTTGGACTGCCCAGAATGTATAGTAGCGCAAGCTTTTTGTTTGTGGTCAATATTTCTTACATCTTTAAGTTTTACATCAGTGATATCCAAATTGTTCTCACCCAAACTTGATCATCCAAAATTTTTCTGAACGCCTCTAAGCTTTTGAACATTTACCATATAGATTTAGATAATAGTGCACCTGCTATAATTCTAATTTTTGTTATGAAAATGTTTCAGGTACATTACTACCTTTTTACTCATATGGTTTCTTAGTAAAAGAGCTGTTATACTACCTCCTAGGATTCAAGAGCTACAGTTTGGTGGTTACGTAAAATCTGGTGAGCTTTTTTTAGTGTTAAAATTCATCCTAATTTTATATTTTTTCTTCTACTATGACTGTAGTCTGAGTTGTGTCCTTTTTCAGTGTTATTATTATTATTTTTTGCTTTCGATGACAGAGCCTTAATGGTTAACGCCATTGCACAACTATAATTTGAATGTCAACAAATTTTCTTTACTAGTTGCTTTATCAAGGATTTATTTTTTTATACTTGCAGTCAATTGTTGGCTAAGATAAGCATACATGTAGCTCTTATATTATTTTTTGAGAAAAGGACAAAAATGATCCCTCAACTTTATGTGAGGGACCAAAATGGTCCCTCAACTCTACTAAATAGGACCTTTTTGGTCCCGCCATGTGATGGTGAAGTTGATAGTATTAATTATGAGGACAATTTGGTCATTTTTAATTAAAATATTCAATCAATGAGTTTAAGTAGGTTTTATACTTTTTGTAAAAAAAAAATTATTAAACTTTTCTTTAATAAAAAAATTAAATAAATTTAAATTTAATAATTTCACTATTTTTTAAATGTTTATGTATGCAAGACAAGCTCTAATCACAAAATTTAAATTTAATAAATTTAAATTCAAGATAAGCTCTAATCTCACGAAAGTAAAAAAAAAACTTTTGGCATTGTTTTAGTACAAACATTGTAGCTAAAGCAAAAATACATTTCATTTAATGATCAAGCATTTCTATTTTCAATCAAAATACATGAGTATGTCAATACCCCATACAAAAACT
This sequence comes from Dendrobium catenatum, assembly GCF_001605985.2. Taxonomy (NCBI): domain Eukaryota; kingdom Viridiplantae; phylum Streptophyta; class Magnoliopsida; order Asparagales; family Orchidaceae; genus Dendrobium; species Dendrobium catenatum. Next base: position 1,485,093 of record NW_021319932.1, on the reverse strand, counting down.
CTGGATCAAGAAGACAATAGCATAAAGTATGTCCATTCTCCATACAAAAAATCACTTAACAAAACCAAAAATATATTTCATTAATGGCTTTTCCATACCCAAACAAAATTTCATGTGCTTCAAAATGCTCATTCAATGAGATTTTTTTCTTTTGGAGGTGTAAACCTAAAAAAAATATAAATATTTAATTAGATTGACATGCATAAGAAGAAATGAATTACGAAAAAAAGTGAATCAACATATTAAAAGTGTTGCATTTGAAGATCCTTGAGTGAGAACTTCCAAAGCAGGTTTAGTTTGAGGTCGTCTGATGCAATCAAAAATAAGCAAAAAATAGGCCAACCATAATTTTTTGCTAGAAAAGATATTTCCTTACTAGGATAAAGAAATTACATAAAGACACTTTTGAAATAACAAAAACAACAACTTTATATCATATAAAACGACCATACAACAAAAGACACTTACAAACGACTCAAACAAAACACCTAAAGTTGCATTCATCCATTGAGAGAAGAAAGATACAAGTGGGGTGGATTCTTGCGGGTAGAAGAAGAGGTTAGAAGCCAAGACGAAACATAGGAGAAGCTCGCAAGCATTCCCATGAAGAAGAGAAGAGAGAAATGGAACAAGCTCGCAAGCTTTTCCAACAAAACCCTTAGATTTTCTATTCCAAAAATCTCATTATAACACACTTTTTTTATTCCAAAACATCTACTATTTATAGACCAAAAGAGGGCAGCTAAACAGCCCCTTAAAGCATTAATTAAACCTATTAGATTTAGGGAAATGAAAGGCCAACAACCACCAAACAGCAGCCCCAAACCGGCTCAGGAAATAGGGAAAAAAAGGCCACGGGAAACCTAGCAAGCAGCCATGGGAAACCCAACCATCAAGGGAACCGAGGAGCCAGCACAAAGAATAAAGGGCCAAGGCACAGGAAAACCAGCCAGCACAGGAAAAACAGCTAGGGCCACGGGAACAACAAAAGCCCAAGAGAAACCGAGGGGGCAAGGAGGAAACCGAGAAGGCAGCATGGGGAAGGGGAAAAGCCAAACTTTTCCACACATAATGAGCTGAAATTAGTAGAGAAACCTTTTTGAATTAATGAGCTAAAGTCACAACTTAAGCATTTATGAGCTAAAACCAGGTAGATCCCAAATATTAGCTCCAAATCAAAGCAAACAAGGCCCAAACCGAGAGCACCAGCAGCCCAAGGGTCAAAACAAATTCTCATATTGTTTTGACCTCCCCTTTGCATGCATCAGATACTCCCCTACTTGAAAAACTCATCTTCTGATGAGTTGTCTTTTGATTTGATCCGAGGAGGCGGTGGAAGTGCATCTAACTCTTGAATCTTTGCCGCACACTTCTTCAGGATTTCATCTCGCTCTTGCTTGAATTGTTCTTGCAGATGCCTCCTTTTCTTCAAATAATTTTCCATACTCATATGCATCTTTATCTGTAGTTTGAATAATTCGTTCTGTATCAGATCTGTTGAATCGCCTTCTGTTGGAACTTATCTGTTCATAGGGATTTGGAATTAAGGAACACCTGGCTGATTTTCTCCCACTTCTGATTCACTGATTTTGTTGTTTTTCATTTTTTTTTCAAACACTTAAAAGAAAACACAAAACTTAAAAGACACAACACTAGAATAACAGAAACCTAGGAAGACACAAACATAGGCTCACATGACACACATAACAACTGCTATGACTCACCAAGACTTACTCGACAAACCGGGATAAGAAATTGCTCTGATACCAAATTGATGCAATAAAAAATAAGAAAAAAATTAGGCCAACCCTAATTTTTTGCTAGAAAAGACATTTCCTTACTAGGATAAAAGAAATTACATAAAGACACTTTTGAAATAATAAAAACAACAACTTTATATCATATAAAACGACCATACAACAAAAGACACTTACAAACGACTCAAACAAAAAACCTAAAGTTGCATTCATCCATTGAGAGAAGAAAGATACACGTGGGGTGGATTCTTGCGGGTAGAAGAAGAGGTTAGAAGACAAGATGAAACATAGGAGAAGCTCACAAGCATTCCAAAGAAGAAGAGAAGAGAGAAATGGAACAAGCTCGCAAGCTTTTCCAACAAAAACCCTCAGGTTTTCTATTCCAAAAATCACATTATAACACACTTTTTTTATTCCAAAACATCTACTATTTATAGACCAAAAGAGGGCAGCTAAACAGCCCCTTAAAGCATTAATTAAACCTATTAGATTTAGGGAAATGAAAGGCCAACAGCCACCAAACAGCAGCCCCAAACCCGCTTAGGAAACAGGGGAAAAAAGGCCACGGGAAATCAAGCAGGCAGCCACAGGAAACCCAGCAGGCAGCCACGGGAAACCCAGCCATCAAGGGAACCGAGGAGCCAGCACAGAGAACAAAGGGCCAAGGCATGGGAAAACCCGCCAGCACGGGAAAACAGCCAGGGCCACGGGAACATCAAAAACCCAAGAGAAACCGAGGGGGCAAGGAGGAAACTGTGAAGGCAGCATGGGGAAGGGGAAAAGCCAAACTTTTCCACACATAATGAGATGAAATTAGTAGAGAAACCTTTTTGAATTAATGAGCTAAAGTCACAACTTAAGCATTTATGAGCTAGAACCAAGTAGATCCCAAAAATTAGCTCCAAATCAAAGCAAACAAGGCCCAAACCGAGAGCACCAGCAGCCCAAGGGTCAAAACAAATTCTCATATTGTTTTGACCCCCCTTTTGCATGCATCATCGTCACTCCAAAAACTCCGAGGGCTAGTTAAAATAACATTTTTGAAATGAAAATTGTTGACATTTTGAAATTAAAATTGATTAGATGTTATAACTTACGATCTCAACATATGGTTGGAACACTTCCTGAACTTCTCCTTGTCCTTGTTCAGTATTTATTCTCTTATCACATGTTAAGCTATTGTGCCCACTTTGTCCACATCTACAATAGTGAAGCTTAACATTAGCTCCCTTAATTTTTTAGGGATTTAATGTGATGGTTCTTCATTGGTTGTTCTTCTTCGCATCTTCATTGGTCTTCCCCTATTTGATTTATTGTATTTTGGTGGCAATGGTGGTATTCTGTTACTCATTGGCCACTCATTAACACCGTTCAATGACTTTATGTTTGATTCATAAATTTTCATGTAAGTTTCTTTTGCGTAGAAGGGATGCACAAAATCTTCGCAGTCTCCCATTGTCGTATAGATTGCAGCACATGCGTGTTCGCATGGAATTCCACTTCCACTTCTGACAATAACAAGATTTTAAGTCCAAATTGACCTTGTACTGACCTCCATGTATAGTACTTATCTCATAGTCATTATCATCTGATTTGTAAACTATGCAAGAACCTGCTTCATGCATATTTTTTCCCATAATTTCCTTTATTCTAGGACATAGCTTTCCATTCCAAGTTAATGCCTTCTTCTTGTTCTCCACCATTCTTGTCATAACCATTGCTCTAATACTTTCCAGCATCGATATAATGGGTAATTCTCTAGCATCATGAATGTATGAGTTAAAACATTCGCTGATATTGTTGAGCAATGTGTCACATTTAGGTGTAAAACTGAAATGAGACTAGGACCACTCATTTGGAGCCTTATCATTTAACCATTTATGCGCTACAATGTTTAATTGCTCCAACTCTTTCATACTGAACTTGAATTGGTTAACAGTGCTTGCCTTTGCTGCTACCTATAAGGCATTCTTCAAAGCCATGCTAGTGCAACCGACAAATTTTAAATTTTGATGCAAATGGCTTACACAATATCTATTGATAACATCATGTAGAATGTTCTGGAAAGCAGGTACTAAACTTTTTTGCTTATCTGAAATGAAAGTATATTGTTGCTGATTCTCCAAGATCTGCAGATCTTTACCTAACAACAACAGAAATCATTCCCAACTGCTTCTACTTTATATCTCAACGACTTCCCATGCAATAGGAAATATGATATTATTAACATCAAGCCCTACAATTGTTAAGAGTTGACCTCCTTGTTGCCCTTTCAGAAAACATCCATCAACACCAACAATCGGCCTACATCCCGATAGAAAGCTTTTTTTGCATGCGTCAAAGCAAACATAAAGTCGTTGAAATCGTTTTCCCACATAAATCTTGGTCTTTAGTAGTAAGCAAAAAATTGTTGATTCTGGATTACTCCCTAATACATCCAGACAGTAGTCCCAAATTTTATTAAAATGATCTTCCTCCTTCAAGTAGATGAATTGATGTGCCTTCTTTAGTGCCTTTTTGGCTTGAGGTTTTGATACATGCAATTTCAAGCATCCATAACTTCTTTCTAAAGACACTACATCTTATATGGGGTTTGAGTTTGACTCTATTCACAGACCTCTTTGCAATAACTATTGATGTCAAAGTCTTGCTATGATCTATGTACATGTATGATCTTGTAAAGATTTAATCTACCATGACTTGCTTCCTTGATGTGTTGAGATATAAATGATAAAAGAGAAGTTAGGGCGTCGGTCTACATATAACCTTACATCTTTTATCATTCTTTATAAACTTAATTGTTTTCCCCGTCAAAATAGACCAATTTTCAACAGCGGTTTTGAACTCCTTCCCACTAAATGGCATGCTTATTTCGAAATGGTTGGTATTGAAATCTGTCATTAGGTTGAAGGTTGGCCATTTATAAATTTCTTCTTCATCACTGCCATGAAGACTACCATCATCACCCGAGTCCACAAAATCACTATCACACTTTCCCCCTTTAAAATTATAGTAGGATTTTCTTCAATGGTTCCAATGATTTGCTTTCCTTTGAGTTTAGTTCTTTATTTCATATGCAAAACAATCATCAACCTTGTCATCATCATCAACATCATAACAATCAACACTATCGTCTTTACCATAACCATCACTATTGTTAACCTGTACATTACTGTTAATACCATTCTCCTCAGTTAAACCACCAAATAATTGTGAGAAATTAGAATATTCAAGCCACTCAGTAGGTATTTCATTTCTAAGATTTAGTCTTATTGTAAAATATTGAAAGTTAACAAATGCCAAGAAAAAAATAATCAAATCCGCAAAATAAAGTTTTAAAAGAAAATAATACCTCTTGACTATGTTGTGTTCGACTATGTGACTCTTTGCTCCCGAGTAGCGGGCGAGGTAGGTGCGGTGAACAGCAAAAGATTCATAGTAAGTGTTGCAACGTCGATCCCGAATGAATGAAGATCTCTAGACTGCTGTGGGACTTGTGTTCGAACCGGTCGATGGCTCGCCATGGCTTCGGATGGTCCCTAAGGCTACAGGAGCAGGAGCAGGAGCAATAGTCAACGTGTGCGCGGGGCTGCGAACTGTGGTCTTATGTAAGCCCAAGGGGCAAAGTTATCTTTTAGTTTCTTTTAAGGTCTGTATATAGAGGCCCTTGCTCTTGTATTGGACAATGATGGATTATTAATAAAAAAAGTTTTGCACTCTTGTTCTTTGAGAAGAATTTTGGTGAGATCCCTATGGGAGAGAATCTTAGTATCCACCAGCCACTGAATGGGTCCGGGCTTGTGGTTGAAGTCTTTTGGTGAAGGGCAACGTATCACTCGTCAGCTGCAGGAAACGTCCGGGCTCACGATTTTATCTTTCTTTCCCTACACTTATTTTCTCCTTCTCCCTTGACCGCCATCCATACCCCCTCCATAGCCGCCGGCCAAGCTTACCTCTTCCCTCAGCCCACTCTATAAACCGAACTCCACCACCGCCTCCTAGCCGGCAACCCCATCCCCTCCATTAAGCACCGGTCCCTTTCCCCACAACCCTCCCCTTCCCCATCGAAATCCACACCTCCTCCCTCTTCCCTTGGTTCCACCCATTCAAATCTTGCATTCAAAGCCCTCCAATTTGAGCCCTGCTTATTTTGTGAATAATTTAATTTCATATTCCAATAAATTTAAATTTTGAATTTGTTTCCTAAAATGAGAATCCCTATTTTAGGAAAGTTCCTAAATTTATGCCCATTTGAATTTTAAATAAGATTGGAATTAAGTCAATCCTTCATAATTTAAAATTCTAATTCAAGCAAGCATTAATTTTCCTCTCATAAACCCCTCCCCTCCTTGAGACTGCCGGCCCCTACTCATCCACAAGTTTGAATTTCAAATTCAAATAGCCTCTTGATTACTTTCCTAAATTAATTAATTGTTAATTTGGAAAGCTTCTTAAATTGAATTCAAATAGATTTGAATTTCAAAAACCTTTTCGGATTAATAAATCCATTTTAGGACGCCCCTCCAAACTCTCCAAATCTAAAATTAATTTCAGATTTAATTCCCAATCCTAATTAATGCTCGATTCACATTCATTGAACCTAGACACCTCATCCTTCCCTCACACTTGGCCGGCCCCTCTCTCCCCTCTATCCTAATGATTTTCTTCCTAATTAAAGACCCCAATTAAGGAGATAATTAATTCCTCTCTTCCCTCCCTTCTTTCTTGTTTGAATTTCAAATTCAAATCCATTAATTGAGGGAAATATGAGATGGAATTTTAGATCTTTAATTTTATTAACTCCCCCCTCGTTCTACATCACGCTTAGTTTTGACTGAACGTCCTAGGTCCCACTCGAGCTGCTCCAAATCACGGAAATCCCGATATTGGACAGGGAAGACAGAAATAGGCTTAGTGTTTTAAGGTAATCTCAGCCATTTAATTTGAATTTCTTGATTTGGAAATATGCAAAGTGAAAGATTAAGTGGATAAGGGCTGGATTTGATCAGGGCTTAACCAAATAAGCTGGTTTAGACGAGATTTTAGCTTGATTTGGATTTGGTTAGATTCAATTAAGCGTGAATTGGACTCCGTTTAAAAATTGAGTCAACACTCCTGCTGTATGATCTCTCTTTATGCCATTAAAGATGAAATTTAAAGTTACTGTTGACTTTATATAGTATGAACGAACTGCCTTCTTAGTTAAATGCTTGGACTACGTGTGCGAAGAGCATAATAATGAATATGTGGTCTTGATATAGTATAATTCTAATAAAATTAAACTTTCTTAGGTGGTTTGCTGCTCGGGAGAACTTTATCCGTCTTGATAACCATGACTCTAGGAACCTCAATGGCTGCTCGGTTAGGGCCTTTGGCTATGGCTGCTCATCAGATTTGTTTGCAGATATGGTTGGCTGTATCTCTTCTGTCTGATGCACTGGCTCTTTCTGCACAGGTTTGCATTTTTATAGTTTAGTCATTTTCTATTCCCTCTGTCCTTTTTTAGTTTTGACTACATATTGTTTGAATCTTTCATAAATTTTCCTTAATGGCCTTTATTTCTTTTTTTCCTTTCTAAGAAAATAAAAACATATACATTTGATTGCCTGGACTGCATGTTTTCCAAACATAGATGGTATATATATGATTTTTATTGCTGATCTATATGTACATGCAGCATATATATACTCATTCGGTAATTTTTTTTGTTTGATTGTTAGGCATTGATTGCAAGTTCTTATGCAAAGTTCGATTACAAAAGAGTGAAAGAGATTACACACTGTGTCTTAAAGGTAATTTTCTCTTTATTTATGCCTACTGCTTAATATTTTGATGCTACGCAAGTTATATACTATTTTTAATGTTATAATTTTACCTCCAGCTAAGAATTTATTGTGCATCTTGATTAACGAATATGCTTTTCTATCTCAGACAGGACTTCTTACAGGAATCGCTCTAGCTATAATTCTTTTTATGTCATTTGGCAATATTGCTGAATTATTCACCAAGGATGTAGAATTATTAAACATCGTTAGAACTGGGGTTGTGGTAAGCAATTTTAACACACTCGGTCTGATTTACTTTCTCAATGTGGAGGAATTGGCTTCTTTATAAATTCGTTTCAGTTTGTCAGTGCCAGCCAACCCATTAATGCCCTCGCTTTCATTTTTGACGGACTTCACTATGGTGTTTCAGATTTTGCTTATTCAGCTTATTCAATGGTATGTTGAACTTCACGAGCCCTCTTTATGACATTTTGTCCATGCATTTAATGTATACCTGTTTTGACCACTTTGAGAAGTAACATACTTCACTGTATATAGATGGCTGTTGCTGTGATATCATCTGCAGTTCTACTCTATGCTTCTCCTCGTTTTGCTATTAATGGAGTCTGGTGTGGCCTAACACTTTTCATGACTTTGCGTATGGCTGCAGGAATTATGAGGTGAGCATTTTCGTGTTCAATGAAGGATCTTCACTCTTCAATTTGTTCTCAGAAACTGCATAGATTTAGTAGTCTTCCGAGGACCTTTTTTCTTATGAACTTGAATCACAATTTTAAAGCTTACAATTACTATCTGATTAATTTTTATATGAGCTGTTCTTAGAGGATGGTCCTGGAGTCATAGTTAAATTGTATTTATTGTGAACTGGAGGTCATTAGTTCAAATCATGGAAACATTATTTCTACATTGGGGTAAAGATACATACATCAATTTCTCCCTAAACCTTATATTGCCAGGAGCCTCATGCACTGTAGAAAGAAGTAACTAGGAAAACTTAGATTTTTAAATTTTTTGAATGAGCATTTTCACTTAAAGCTACATAGAAAAAAAAAAAAATACAATAGCAAACGCAAAAAATAATTAATCCTAGTAGGTATTAGCTCGTCATTTGATCCATTTAGGGGTTGCTGATTGATGCCAAGCGAGCAGTAGTGTGATGGCTCTTTGTTTATTGTATACTAACATGTGGGAGAGGTATTTCCTTACAAGCAATGAATTAGTGGCCTCTTATTTTTTCTCATCTAGCACTCCCGTCAGCCCTTCTTGGTTATGGCTCTTTAACACTCACCTTCAATTGGATGGCAGAGATCAATCATTCAAAGTTTGTTTATAATATTTTTGAATGTGGGTTTTTTGAATCCTTTGGTGAATATGTCGGAAAATTGTCATCTATTTGGGACTAATAGAGTGCAAGATCAATCCGCTTTCTACTTTTTTATTTATTAAATATCTATCCACTTTTACATATTTGATATGATCATGTTGTATAGGATCATGAACAATGCTTATGATAGATTTATTCTCGCAAAAAATCTGCATATTCTATTCTCATATAATTTTTAAATCTCCCAGAATGATTTTAAACTATAGGAGATATCTTCAACAATTGCTTTGAATTCAGATTCAACGTTGAATCTTGAAACAATAGATTGCTTCTTTCTTCTCTATGTTATCGTGTCCTAAAGTGGATCTCCTATCCACTGGTGAATCTGTAAATTCTACATTAGTATAACCTTCAAGCTGTAGATTGTTATTATATTTTTTTTGTGGACTTGATTTAAGTTACCTAAGAACTTAGTAATTAGGTGAGATTTCTTGGGTTTGTTCATAAATTGACTTATGAGACTTACTGCAAATGCAATATTAGATCATATTTGCCTTAGATTAATTTTCTAATTAATCATTGGTATTGTCTGATGCTGACTTCTATTTCTTCATCTAATCTGTCTAGTTTCTGACCTGATTCATTTGGAGTTTTAAATGACTTACAATTAATTATCTTTGTTTCCCATAATAGGTTCATAGCATATTTTTGTTTACGCTCATCTCTACTTTTTTAACATAAGCAAAATCTAATACATTTACTCTTTTAACCGGATCATCGAAAGGCTGCTGTTTTATGGTACATGACCCCAAGAATATAAAAAAATGATGGGATAAATGAACTTTCGTCTCTGGGTATTAAATGCGAATTTAAAACTTTATGGCAAAGTTTTCTCTTGAGTTTGTGGTGGTCCTTTTTTTGTCCGTGTTTTTTATGACCATTGATGTTCTCATCAATATGTTGTATTTAAATAATTATATTTATGAAGGTGAATGCTTTGCAACCAATTTCACTTAATATCTGAGCTCCTTACAATATTTTCTTGAACTTTATTTATTTTTGTTTTCATAGCTTCAGTTTAGCACATTGCTAATTGCATTTCCTTATGTTCTCTCATATATGGGGTGCATCTCATGATAGATATTCGTTAATTGAGTTATTTCTGGCTTATGAACGTGTTCAAAGACTTGTATTTTTTAAAAAGAGTAATCTAGCTCCCTAAATATTTTGTATGCATTCAATAAGCTCAAAATTTTAAATTGTGCATTGTAATGCTGCTAATGCAGATTGTGTTGGAGATCAGGGCCATGGTGGTTCTTACAACACGACGAAGTGAAATATGAGGTGGTTTTTTTATTTATTTATTTTTTATTATTATTATTTTAATATGAGGTGGTTTGATAACGTTAAAATGCATTTTTCTTTATGTTTATGTGAGTCAATTTCTTTTATTGTTTACTCTTTTGTTTTTTTCTTCTGTTACCTATGAATATATTGGGACGTTATCACCATCCTTATTATCCAGCTTTTTGGGGTCTGTGATGTCGGTACAACATTAATTAAATTCAGTAGTTAGATTTTTTTAACATGCAATTTAAGCTGGTCTATGAGTTGTGAAAGTTACTGATTAAATGTTAATCTAATTTGATGAAGCTTAAGGTTTCATTTGAAATAGTTTTCTTATTGTTTTCTAAAGCAACCTTTTAGTATAAATTTTTTTTGAAAATGTTGAAAAAATAATGGTGAAAAGCTGTCCCAAATGAAACTTAAGTCTTGCCTGAAACCTCAGAATAATTATCCGTCTCTAATAGCTTACTTGTTAGAGACAGCTTACTTGTTACTTCCTGTTTCTTCTAGGAGTTGCTAAATTGATTAGCTTAAAATTTTAGCCATGCCTTCTTCCAGCTAACTGTGGCATCAAGACGGTATAGCCCATTAGTTACACTAAAAGAAATGAAAGGGTTGATGTGCTATATTTGTCAGAACATTAAAATTCCTTTTTAAGAGATCCTTTTCTTTTGCAAACAAGGCTCAACATAACTTATTTTTGAAGTTTAGTTTTGAGAATATCTTCATGCATGACAAAATAAAACCTTGTTGTGGATTATTTTATGGTTTGAATATTTAATTTCTTAAGACTATCTGATCCTTATTATAAAATCTTGATAGACTTGCTCAATTAGAATTTATGCGTGGAACCCTTTTTCGAGTTCCTTATACCATAGTCTAAGCAACGCCACCATGGTCTCATATATAATAAGGACACTGTTTGAAGCTTCGTCAATGGGGACTTCTGGGCTCAACCTACTTTTTTTATTCTTAAGGAATCACTTTGGTACATTTGGGGACTTCGCCAATGGGGACTTCATCAATAAAGATGATTTTTTCCATTATTTTCACATTTTAACTAGGTAAAAATAACCAGCATAACTATATGATTGGTTGACATCTCAAGGTACTATTAGCATCACTTGTATGTTGATAATATAATTTATATCCACCAATATGAGATCAAAACATATAAATCTCAACATTGACACCATTTATCTTCAAACAAAAATAAATTGGAAGTATTACATATATTTGACAAAACATGATCTAAACTTATTACTACATCAAATTTAATAATATTGCATCCATATCACCTATACAACCACCAAGAATGGAACAGTGGAGAATCGCTCCTGGAGGCAACACAACCAACTATCCTTTATCAGCACAATAGACAATAGCAAGAGTTCGCATATTAAGCTTAACAGATTAATAATACTCTGATAAGCACAAGTAGGATGATAGCGGGGCTAACACAATATGAATTAGCGGGGTATATTTATTGATTATAATCATAAAGCATGCCATTGAAATAAATATTTACCAAGAGCACCAATGTTGTATTAGCAGTCATAGATCTTACATGCCCTTGTACGTAATGCAATAATGCATTGAATGGAAAGACCTAGGCTCAATGGCACATTACATGGTTAATATGATAATACAGTAACAATGGTTTACAAAACAAAGTCTATTCCCCGCTTTCTGAAATGATGTCGCACAAGAAAACCAGAGCAAAGACCCATGACTGAATTAAGCTGATAAAAATAGAAAATAACTGCAAATGATTTGCAAATGTATTTTTCAATGGAATGAAGAGAGAATATATCTCATAAGATTCTTTTTATAAAGCTTGGAACACGGAGGACAGGGACTTCTAAACTTTCTCTGAACCACCAGTGCATTCCTGCAATTCTCGGCAATTTAAGTGCTTCATTCAATTCTTTAAACCCTTGGCATGGTACATTCTTGCTATACCTGTAATTCTTGGGAGTTAAAAGTTCATCATCCAACAAAGAAGTTCTTCAGCTCCTTAAATTGGGTTTCTTGTCACCAAAATTGCTTGCAGTCAATGTGATCGCCTAAGTGGTAAAAAAGGATAAGCAAGATCGTGTAATATCATGATTCAAGGAGAGATATGATACGCCCTAGGGTTCCCAAGTTTGGGTTTGCCCTAATGCTCCTTCAAAGAAAAGATTTCTCCTTCAAATCAAGGAAAAAATCAACACAAGAGGGATGAGATGAAGAACCAAAACCTTTGCATTCAAAATCCAATGGAAAACAAAATACAATTTGTCCACTTCGAGAAGGACAAGGTCTCCCACTACAAACCCTAGAAAAACAAGAGAAATAAACTAAGGAGGCTAAGAGAAAACTCAAATCTTGCATAACCCTAGAAATCCCCCTTAATCCCTACTTATAGCAAGCAAAAGACCAAACCAAACCCACTAGTGGGCTGCCCAAACTGAACCGCC
>NW_021319932.1:1467298-1472320 GCF_001605985.2 Dendrobium catenatum | reverse complement strand
GTAAGGACGTGGTACGTGTCCCTCTAACCGGCGGTGTGCCCCAAATGGCACCGGCAGGATAAACGGTTACGGACGACTCGGGGGCCCTCTGAACCGAGTGGTTTTTCCGCCAAATGGCCACCATACGATATACCGGTTATGGCCAAGGTCCAATACCTTCTTAATGGCATCAAATCCTTGAGATATGAATCAATAGGATGTGATCGATAGGACCACAAAGCCCTCTCTGTGTAGCTAAAGGTGGATTAAAATTTGTCCCCTTTAGGCAAATACCCACCCCAGGTCTACAAGGTCCGTTGGACGGAAACAAACCCATGGCTCGACAAGGATCCTTCTGTCAGGTTGGGTCGACTACCTCCTCGTGACTAAGTAGACCAGGGACCACGATGGCCGGGACGACAGAACCAGGGATCTTGATCGGGTTCTTCATTCAATTCCCCCACCATCCGCTTTAAGTGTAGGATGGTGAAATTTCTATTTTTAAATATCAATCCTTCAAAACCTTCCACAAACTCTTCTTCAAATTCCAATCCATACCTATTTGTTGTTACTATATGCCAGATGCACGTATTTCTATACGAATCTGATTGATGACTAGCCCTTAATCGCAAGTTCTCTCTCGTTACCGGGAGGGGTAATTAACTATAGGGGCTTGCACCTATAGGAAACCAGAACTCAGATCATAAAGTCCTCGCAAAATAAGGGGAAACCTCTGGGTAGTGTCTATCTACAAAACCATCTGCCTTCCAAAATTTACCCGAACTTTAATTCATTAAAACTCCCTCGCCGGATAAAAAAAAAATAGAAATCGGCGCGGGGGAGGCCGGGGCCGAATTTTTCGGAGCCCACAATTACACGATCTTGCTTATCCTTTTTTTACCACTTAGGCGATCACATTGACTGCAAGCAATTTTTGGTGACAAGAAACCAATTTAAGGAGCTGAAGAACTTCTTTGTTTGGATGATGAAACTTTTTAACTCCAAGAATACAGGTATAGCAAGAAATGTACCATGCCAAGGGTTTAAAGAATTGAATAAGCACTTAAATTCCCGAGAATTGCAGGAAGCCTGGTGGTTCAGAAGAAGTTTTAGAAGTCCCTGTCCTCCGTGTTTCCAGCTTATAAAAAGAATCTTATGAGATATATTCCTCTCTCATTCCATTGAAAAATACAATTTGCAAATCATTGCAGTTATTTTCTATTTTTATCGCTTAATTCAGTCATGGGTCTTTGCTCTGGTTTTCTGTGCACATCATTTCAGAAAGCGGGGAATAGACTTTGTTTTGTAAACCATTGTTACTGTATTATCATATTAACCATTAATGTGCCATTGAGCCTAGGTTTTTCCATTCAAATGCATTATTGCATTACGTACAAGGGCATGTAAGATCTATGACTGCTAATACAAACATTGTGCTCTTGTAAATATTATTTCAATGATGCTTTATGATTATAATCAATAATATACCCCGCTAATTCATAGTGTTAGGCCCCGTATCATCCTACTTGTGCTTATCAGAGTATTATTAATCTGTTAAGCTTAATATGCAACTCTTGCTATTGTCTATTGTGCTGATAAAGGATAGTTGGTTGTGTTGCCTCCAGGAGCGATTCTCCACTGTGTTCCATTCTTGGTGCTTGTATAGGTGATATGGATGGCAATATTATTAAATTTGATGTAGTAATAAGTTTAGATCATGTTTTGTCAAATATATGTAATACTCCAATATTTTTTTTGTTGAAGATAAATGGTGTCAATGTTGAGATTTATATGTTTTTGATCTCATATTGGTGGATATAAATTATATTATCAACATACAAGTGATGCTAAATAGTACCTTAGATGTCAACCAATCATATTAGTTATTTTTACCTAGTTAAAATGTGAAAATAAATGGAAAAAATCATCTTTATTGATGAAGTCCCCATTGACGAAGTCCCAAATGTACCAAGTGATTCCTTAAGAATAAAAAAGTAGGTTGAGCCCAGAATCCCCATTGACGAAGCTTCAAACAGTGTCCTTATTATATATGAGACCATGGTGGCGTTTGCTTAGACTATGGTATAAGGAACTCGAAAAAGGGTTCCACGCATAATTCTAATTGAGCAAGTCTATCAAATTTTATAATAAGGATCAGAATAGTCTTAAGAATTAAATATTCAAACCAATAAAATAATCCACAACAAGGTTTTTATTTAGTATGCATGAAGATATTCTACAAACTAAACTTCAAAAAAATAAGTTTAGTTGAGCCTTGTTTGCAAAAGAAAAGGATCTCTTAAAAAGGATTTTAATGTTCTGACAAATATAGCACATCAATCCCTTTCATTCTTTAGATAACATGATGGGCTATATACCGTCTTGATGCCACAGTTAGCTGGAAGAAGCATGGCTAAAATTTTTAAGCTAATCAATTTAGGCAACTCCTAGAAAGAAACAGGAAGTAACAAGTAAGCTGTCTCTACAAGTAAGTCTATTAGAGACCGGAATATATTTATTTCTGAGGTTCAGGCAAGACTTAAGTTTCATTTGGGACAGCTTTTCACCATATTTTTTTCAAATATTTTCAAAAAAATTTATACTAAAAGGTTGCTTTAGAAACAATAATGGCAGGAGATTGTTTGAGAATGGATCCTAGTGATATTTTCGACTAGGCGTTTGGCTCTTTGTGAGCTGAAGTAAACTTCAATTTGTCCGCCTCGGCAAACTGTTGCGGAGGGCGGATGGATTTTGCTTTAAGTGTGTTGATGGATTTATTTCAATTTTAAATATTTTTGAATTTTTAGAATTTTTGTGGAGTTTTCGGATTTTCTGGGATTTTTGTGGGTTTTGGATTTTGAATGGATATTTGGGTGGAATTTGAAAGCGTTTGGAATGGACCCCTCCGGGTGAAATAACATTTCCTTTTTGTTGATTGAACCTTGTCAACTCGATCAAACTATTGACCGAGGATCGGGTTTCTTGTAGGCTTTGTGCCTTTATTCATGAATTTTTTTTTTGATTTTAGGCCTTGAAGGCCGAATATGAATGCATTAAAATAAATATTCCGATCACATTCGTGACCGTATATTTATCTGAGAATTTGAACCCTATCTACTCCTATTCACCTGCTTAGGAGGATCGGGTTTCGTAGGCTTTATGCCTTTTGTTTAGTGAATTCTTTTGATTGTAGGCCTAGAATGCCTAATACGAATGTATTGAAACAAATACACTAGTCGCCACAGCCGTATATTCGTTTAAATGTTCGAACCCTGTCAACTTCTATTGATCCGTATAGAAGGATCGGGCTCGAACTAGAATTCACTTATTGACCCGCGCAGCATCCCTAGGCGTCACATGTGTACCAATAACACGCTCGTCGGGGCCCATGCGGGTGATTTTTATATACCCCTTTAGTGTACCTATGTGTATACAGTTTATAGTGCACGTGCAGGGGTATTTTGAAATATTTATAGTTGTGTAGATAATTGACATTTGAATACACAACATTTGATTTCAGAGCTTATACACGCCTTATGTCCGCTAATACGAGTGTTGCGGATCCGGTGGCGTGGCGTTTTGGATGTTGACTCCCCCTTTCTCAATCACCGGAGAAGGATTTTCTTGAAATTTGGAGTCAATGACTGCTGATTTGGAAAGAACTCCTTCCAGGATCTTTGGTGTAGCGGACCGTTATTTTCGGTATTTGTAGACATCAGAACTGTTTTCTTCTCAAGTATGGAAGTAAGAAGATACTTTGAAATGCCTGAAAGTTTGGTTCTAATTTGTTCAAACATTTCCTCCCTTCTGCCAGGGGGTGTCTTTTTTCGTACAACAGGCTGCCTTTGTACCCGGTGTACTTGTAGATTTTGACCATCACTGTCGTAGGTGGTATTAATACTTGTGTCCACAGTGGTTCGTTGTGCTTACGATACACCCACTGTTGTTATCCACGAGTATCCATTTGCGCGGGACCGCTGTATCAACTACGACCTCCTAAAGGTATTTGTAGAAGACCAATTGTCTCTACATCATATCCACCCTTTCACCAATCTCGGGTGGTTTGATTGTACTTGTTTGACCTCGTAGGGATCGTCGTAGGGGGATACTTGTACTTGTGCCCACAGTGGTTCGTAGGGTTTACGAAGTACCCACTGTTGTTATCCACAAGTTGCTCATGTTCATTTATAAGGATCCGTTATGTTTGCTACGAGCTCCTAGGAATGTTCGTAGGAGACCCTAGTTTCTTGCATGACATCCGCCTTTTCACCAATCTTAGGTGGTCTGATGCTTGCATTTATTTGTAGATGACGGATCTTTGATTGCCACTCTCCAGCATTGCCATCTCAATCAACCGGCATTTGTAAAGATTGTTGTAGGAGTCCACGCATCGAGGTCTTGTAGTTTGAGTTTCCTCGTGTGTGATCCAAGTTTCGTTCTTTGCACGTGTCGAGACTAAGTTCAATTTCATTCAAACTTGAATTCATCAAGTTTACAAGTCCTTGCTTAATGTCATACAGTCTGAGTTCGAGTACGAGTTCAGAATCTTTGGTCCATCTTAACATCATTTGATTAGGCTTGATTTAGTGTTGATGCTATATTCGTGCCGTAGTCCTTTGAGTTCAAGTGTAGGTTCAAACTGGTTTGAGTTCAATTGCAGTTTGATTTCATTCTATTTGGATTTGATCTTTAGAAATCATTTAGAACTTTGTTCAATAGTCCATGTTCAAGTTCAAATGTCAACAAGTCAAGAAGTCCACAAGTCCTCTGTTCTTGTTCATTTGAGTCCCACTGCTTGTTCTTTTTGAGTTCAAATCAGGTCCGAGCGTAACAGTATTTCACCCGAAATTTCGGCAGCCTCCCGGCGTCTCCCCCGTTTAGGGGAAAATGACGGAAAACTGGGCCTTTTCAGCCACGCTAGAGAAAAGCGTGTACGGTAGGTGCCCTCTTTCGAGGACACCGCGGCCGTGATTTTTCTTCCCACTACACGCAATAAAGGCGTGCATGGGGTCTTTGACGGTACCTGTTACAAGAAAAGAGCAG
>NW_021319932.1:1418301-1464898 GCF_001605985.2 Dendrobium catenatum | reverse complement strand
TTTTGAAGAATCTAAAAAAGATGAGAATTGGGTTAGAAAGTGGACTGAACCTTTATAGACTAAAATTACTTTAAAATAAGTCAAATATTATATTTATCTCAAAACAAATTTGTATATTTAAGCTCATCTTTATCGAAATTGATTCAAGTTTTCTCCACCTAAAAATTCAACCCTAAATATGAACATTTTGAGGGAAAAATCGCCTTATAATTAGATGTAATTTATATTCATGTCACTGAAGTATGACTATTTGCATTCGAGAAAGAACTTTACTCGTTATTGTGGTTACATGTAGTGAAGAAAATAAAGCAGCTTTAAAGATTTTTTAACTAGTATTAAAAATGCCTAAGATTATTATAGTACATTCTACAGCTATGGTATTATTCTGGTTGAACGAGTAATGCCAATTGTGAAAAAGCCCAATTCTGAAGTATACAGATAGTCAGAGTAACGGCTACTCACTGAAATGGGAAGGAGACACAGAAATTTCAAGCTTGGCTATTGGCTATTTAGCCGTTTTATATCACGTCAATCATTGGTGATGGCATAATCTTAGGTTCTTTGTGAGGCTCTTCTTCGCAACTGGGTAACTGACAGAATGTGTGTTTGTATGAAGGCTGGGAAGGACAATAGCAGTAAAAGAAAACTCAGTATGAATGGCAGCATTTTTATCAATAATTGAGCATTATTAACATGAATAGCAGAAGAGAGATAAAGAGAGATGTTGCATTATCTTGATAAGATAGGCATAGAGTATAAAATTAACTGCTCCAAGGAATGACAATAGGGAGAAGGCTAAGATGAAAACAACTACAAGTTGCACAACAAGGGAGGAGAGGAGCGAGAAAAGAGAGAGAGAGACTTGCATTTCTATGAGACTAGATGAAATAACATACTGACAATAGGAATGAAAACTAGATTGACACACGCTGCATTTTATATAACTTATTGAGCATAATAACATCTGACATCGGAATGATTACTAGATTGAAAATGTTGCATTTTTCCAATATTGAGCATAATAACATCTGACATAGGATCATATTAGATTGGCACATCTAACAGTATATATGACTTCATTTCTATCAAAATTAAGTATAATAACATGTGACATGTTAGAAACCGTTTAGTAACGATGTTGCGAATAGGTAATGTGCAATGTATTGGGCACTGGTGATGTCAAATCAAGAATTGATTTGTAAAGGTTAGTTTGAGATTGGAAAATTTTCTTGAAAGTTATAAGATTGGGCTACAAGATTTAGATTGAGTTTGAATTTTGAGCATCTGTTTTATAGTTTGTTGTGGAAAATATCAAGGAATTGAAACTATAATCGTAACTAGTAAGTTCAACCAAGTGAAAATTAGGAAACAATGAAACAAAAAACAAACAGTATAGGAAGCATAGAATTGCTCCGGTGCAGGGTAGGCATAACAATGTGGAAACAGATTTAAAATAAGAGAAGTGGAGAAAGATAAAGAAAAAGAAAGAGTATGAATCCTCAAATTATTGATGTATTCTCTCAAAACCGTGATATTGTCAAATCCTTGAGGCATGGTGTTAAATCCTCAAAACACAAAGAAGTTTTCTATTCTCATCCATCCATAAGAGAATAAAATATCATAGAACAGTACTCAGATATTTAATTCATTAATTAAATATGAATTACATGAAACTAAAACTATAAAAACAATCAACTTATCCAATGACAAAATTGTAAGTACCAAAGTGACTCTAAATGAAGATGTCAAACTAATCACTAACAATGAACTTAGATAAAAAAAGGGGCAATTATATAAATATAAACATGTAGTTAATGTCCATTAAACAAAAAATAGCCATTCTATCAAATATGTATTGCATTACATTATTAAATGAAAATTTAGTTTGCAATTCTCCTCTATGATTACGAGTTTGTCCAACAAACAAATAGCCTCCCATGAAAAACTTTTTTTAGGGGGCCATCTGAAATAATTAGCTAATTAGACCAGCGTCTTATTATCTATGTTATTGTGGATCTCTCTTTGACAAGGTATACCAGGAGTTTGTTCATCTCATTAATGGGGATCTCTCCTTGGATCATGTATTACTGTTTGACCTGCTGACGATAAAAAAAAAAAAAAAAAAAAAATCAAATCCTTACCTACCCACGGCCAAGGCCACGACGCACCGTCGCCTCACCGAAGCATCGTCGTATCCCGCACGTCGCTCGCACGTCGACGTCGCTTCTTCGCCAATCGATCTCCCCGACGTTAAAAAGAGGCGAGAGCCCCTGCTCCTTCGGTTCGACAACTTCCGAGCTCTCCACTCTCCCTCCAACACTCGCTCTCTCCGCTCGCTCTGCTCTCTCTTGGACGGATCGGAAGATCGACATTAAGAATCGGAAGCAACGACGGGAGCTAGCAGTTGTGAAAGATAACTTCTACCTTTGCGGCCGTCCAACCTCCTCCTCCGGCGATCCCTCCGACCTCTGTCGTGACCGGGGTCGACTCCGCTCCTAGCCGACTGTCCCTTCCTGTTGAACAGGAAGTTACGAATTTGATGCGAGGCAAGCACAGGAGCTCGCTGGAAGTGAAGGTACTTTCTCCCTGCTCACGCGCTTCTCCAGCCAAAATCCCTAATCCGCCGAACCGAGAGAGTGGAGAGGGAGAGGATTTTTTTTTTTTTGTTTTATTTTATTTTAATTATTAATATTTAAATATTTAATATATATATATATATATATATATATATATATATATATATATATATTATATTAATTAAGTATAATTAATTACAATGATTATTTTTAATTAATCAAATTTAAAATTAATTATTATTAATTAATGTTAATTAATTATACTTTATTAGAATTAATAATGTTTAATTAAGTTATAATTAATTCTGAATTAATTATAACTTATTTTCTTAATTAATTTTAATAATCTTAATTAATTACTTTAATTAATTATAATTTATAAAAAATGATGATTAATTAAAGATTATTATTTAATTAATTTTCTTTAATTAATATTAATTATAATTAATAAAAGAAAACTGTGCTCGCCCTCCCGCCTCGGTCCACGAGCTTCTACCGCCGATCCGCCGTCATCAAAGGTATAATTTCCTGGAACCTAGGCTCTCTCTCTTACCTCGGCATGGGTGTCGAGTCGGTGGTCCTGCTATAACAACTTTTTCTCTAGCGTGGTGCGAGGGGCAACCGGCGCGACACCCGGACACGCAAGGTAGGCGAGTGGCCCTCGGTTCCATATCCTATTATCGGTTTTGTTCCGTGGCAACCGGAAAACCGCCTATACACGCTTTTCTCTAGCGTGGTAGGATGGGAACCCGGTGCGACACCTACGACGAGACCGGGATGTTTTAATAAGTACCCGGGCGGGGGAAAGCAAATTGCTCTAATTCGATGTCCTGATCGCAACGATGCCGTTCGTTTGACACTTAGAGATCGTTTGACCCTTCAAGTGACGCATGGCGCCAAGGCTCATATCGCTTTATTCATCAGTTTGGGTCCTTCCTCTTGTGGTTTGAGATATAGGGGTCAACAATGATCATATAGTTTTCCTTATCCCAAGCGTTGAACGTTTAATCTTTTGGTTCTTGCCATGCTTTAGTTAGTGACTTAGTTTCCATCTTCCCTTTAATAATTGCTTTCATAATAGTAATCATTTGAGAAAGTTTCTTTCATTCAATCAATATATCATGTTAATATTTTTATGCGTCCCATTTTTGAATGTTGGCCATATTTAGTGATGTTTTTAAATTGCTCACCTGATTTTTTTAGAAGTTTTTTATATTTAAAGGAAGAGAACAAAGACAAGAAGTTGAATTTCAATTAAGTTTGATAAAAGAGCCTTAGGAAGACCCTTAGATGATGGATCTTGATCAACAATGAATGATGAGAAATAAATCAACAATGAAGGTTGATTATATTAATATGTGCTAGAAAAAGTTATGCTGATTTATTAGTAGGTCAATGAGCGACAAAATTCCAATAAATAAAGTAAATAACTACAATGAAGCAACCAAGGAATTGCGCATATCCAATGAACAACAATAGGAGCATAGGAGAATGGAGAAATCAATTCCCTTTATTTTTTCTTATATGTCTAGCCACCCTTCTACCATTATTCATACAAGGAAGAAATCATCATAAATGTGAGACATTACTCTTAATCAAATACAAAGTAAAAAAAAACGAAACAATTATGCACTAATATACACTCCTTGAGCTAACAAAAAAAAATATTTATACACCATATTCAAATTTCACATATGAAAACCTAAGCCCCTTGGATTACCACCATAGATCCCTTGAATTGCTGCATTGGATTGCCACCGTGGATCCTTGAATTGCGACGGGTTTTTACAACCTCTCACTTTTTTATGCTTCTGATTTTTCTAATGCAATTCTCCCTCTTCCTCTCTTCTTGTACTCTACAAGGATGTGAGGGCCAAGCAAAAAATAAAAAGAAATTCTATCTGTAAGTCGACTTTCAAGTGAAAGTTTATTGGGATGAATTGCTAGTGAAGAAGAGAAAAACATCAAAAGTGTTGTATCTATATATATATATATTTAGTTTTATGCAACTAAAATGCCTCAAAGTTAAGTTGCACTAGTAATAAAATTTAAATTAAGTTTTTAATTTATAATTTAGATTAACGTTTCAAAGTTGATGGTCAAGATATGCATCAATGAATGTTAAGTAGCTTTTAATAGAATATAGATAGAATGTAATATTTAGAATTTAAATAAATCTATGCTGGGAAAGTTGGAAAATAAAAATCTATGAAGTTTCTGAGCCTCATATCTATTACACATTGCAGGGGTTCATTGTTGAAGGAAATTAATGCATTGGTGGATCGTCATTCGGATAAGTTAACTGTGAGTTTTCTTATATATATTTTTAAATTAAGAGTTACATTATTTGAAGATATGCTATGAATTTGAAAAGGTAGATTTTGAGCAGATGGA
This sequence comes from Dendrobium catenatum, assembly GCF_001605985.2. Taxonomy (NCBI): domain Eukaryota; kingdom Viridiplantae; phylum Streptophyta; class Magnoliopsida; order Asparagales; family Orchidaceae; genus Dendrobium; species Dendrobium catenatum. The sequence goes on along the minus strand of NW_021319932.1, from coordinate 1,459,928 downwards.
GTTTGTTAGAGCCTCCAATAAGGGATATGCTGTTGATATGCCAGTAGTCACATACAACAATGCCAAGAAAACTGAAAAAAATGACTCCCAGCACCGCATTCTTCTTGTGAGTTTCTTATTCATGTGTTGCTTGTCATGCTACCATGTAACTAGAATTATTCAACTTATTATTATTATTTTATTGTAATCTTCTTAAACCATGAATGGATTGGTAGAAAATTTTTGTTTTGACTTTTTCTTTTTTTAAGTGTTGTATGATCGTGCTCTCCATGTTGGGGTCATGCCCTAGCTCTTGTTGCTTGGTTCATCGCTGCACTTGAGCATGCTCGATGCATAATTGCCTTTGATCCTTGACTTGTGCATAGCTGCTCATGAGTTTTACCCTGTTCAGTCAACTTGTGCACGTTTGCTTGCTTCACATGCTTTTGCATGCTTGCATGTGATTGTGCAAGTTGTGGATATGGATCCTAATCTGTCACTTAAGGTGGAGACTAAGCATTCCTTCTGGCTCATTGACATCTTTCGCCCTTTTGAGTGCATTTCTCCCTCCTCTCGAGTTCCTTGCCACTCTTTTCTTTGTTGCTTCAAGTAGCATTTGCTAGCTTTCCATCTCCATGGTCCATATTCCATCGCAATCTACCCCTTCTTGGATGCTCTTAGGGTTTTAATGGCTTCTTCAATTTATTGACCTTCTTCGTCTCTTGTGCCAACTATCTTGGAGGTCCCCGCGGTTGCTCATAGTTTATTAACTTTGTGATTTTTATTTCTCACAACTTTTTTCCTTTAGCAAAAGTTTTGGATGGAGCATATCATCACTGCACTTCTAACCGCTTTTTTTTTTTCCATTTCCATCAATATTTAGTTCCTCCAACATAAGCAAACTTCATTATATCAAAGCAAACTTGTGCTTATTTTCTTGAGGTTGAGATCTTTGAGCTTGCTTGGCCGCTTTTATTAACTAATGAGAAAAGGACCAAAATGATCCCCAACTATATTAAAGGGTCATTTTGGTCCCTTAAGTCCTTAGAAATGAATCAAAATAGTCACATGGTGGGACCAAAATGTTCCTTTAATATAGTTGGGGATCATTTTAGACTTTTATAAAGAGTCAAGAGACCATCTTAGTCCTTTTCCCTTTATCTAATGTATGCAAATTCTTCTTGGGCAGTCCTTACATGGATGTCTCTCAAATTCTTATTAGATATACACTTATTGGGTGATTGTGCCGTTGAACTTATTGATCCTTGTTATATCATTATTAGATTATCTTCAGATGAAGACTAAAACAAACTCTCCTCTAGACATATCTTTAATGTCAGTTGCATTTGCTTAAGTGCTCTCCCCACTTTAATACATCTGCAGAGCAACCCATCGCTCTTATTTGTGTCGTGTTTTCTCCGCTTCAATTTCATATTTTTCAATTAATCCACCGTATACTACTTCGTTTTTTGGTGAACCTTTGTAAGTGGATGCTATGTTACCTAACAGTAGGAAAATATTTGGATTGGCTCAGAATCTATTTGATACTGACAAAATGTACCCTTTGAAAGCATCCCTTGTATTATTCTTTCTATAAAACTTTTGGACAGTTTTTTTTTTTATTGTTTCAAGGTTTATCCAGATTTGAGAAAATATAACATCCTGTTGCTAGAGAAACTTTCAAATGGTCAGACCTTTCTTACTGTAATTATTTTTGTTCCTCCGCCATCAGCTCAAATTTGCATTCAGAATTTAGAACTGATTGATTTACCTCATGATCTAGAGTCTATTATGCCTTCTCGTACTAGCCCAACAAAAAATATTTATTTTTTCTTCTTCTATAAGAAAGACAATAGAATTGAATTATTTGATTTAATAAGTTACTCCTCTCCCTTCTATTCTGAAGATATAGAAGGTCATGATGCTCTACAATTTGATGATTATGATGGGAGACATTATGAGTGATGATGTTCTAATAGACAGGAGATTTCAAATCCTATACACCCAACGTTGGCATAATTGGTAAAAAAAAAAAAGAATTATTGATACTCCTATTTTCACTAGTAGGTTTCATGTAAGATGGTCCAAAATACTCTTTTTCTGTCTCATGTTTTATTTTTCTATACTATTGAATGGTTCATGTTTTGGCTTTATGATATATGTATTTGGTCTTTTATATTTTCTTTATTCTGACAATTCTCGGTAATTGCTCTTGGTGTTTTCATATCATCATCTTGTTACAACATTGTACTTCGAAATTTTTTGTCCTTCAAAGTTCTGAATTATGTTCTTTAAGTAAAGTTTTCTTTGGTAACGGTTGGTGATATTATTTTTAAACCTATGTTAAGCATAAATAAATTTGCTCTAGTGAAGGCAAAAGATGTTCGGGGTGCCTTTATTAAAATTATATATTTTATTTTGTTCCTTTTCTGAATTGAATGAAAGGTCTTTGCTTAATTGTGCACTTCATTTAGGTTAGCAAGTATATTTTTTTTCCCATCAAACTAGCATCATGGTTTAAGCCCTCGTGTTGAGTGGATTGATTCATTTATGTTTTGACTGAAAGATTTTTTATTTTTTCCCCAGAGCTTTGGACAGCATGGGAGAGAGCTCATTACGACTGAGTTGGCACTGCACCTTCTTTCTCTCCTAACTGAAGAACATAGTCTGGATAGGATTTTTGGTTTTGATCCGACTGCTCTAGGAAAAGATCTAGAAAATCTTGTTTTAAAGGTAGGTCTGGTCTTTCTAATATTATTTCTGTGAAGTTTATTTGCCTCTTTAATGTGTTTTTTGAAGCTTTAAAGCGTCAGTTCATGAATTTTGTCTTTAGATGAACGGACAATCGCTATTGAAATGCTACTCTGGTGGTGTGCTTGACTAAGTATCTTATGATTTCTTATATCAGACCAATTAATAGGTTGAGCCTTGAAACGTGAAAAGGGAATTCTCTAGACAACTTTAAATTCATAGGTTGACCTTTGAAACTCATAGATAATCTTTCTATCGGTTGGGTTTTGAAACTGTTAGATAATTCTTTAGACAACATTCAAATTAATAGGTTAAGCTTTGAGATTCATAGGCTTCCTTATCTTCATATCTAACACAAGGAGCAATCATCCATGATTGTTAGTAATCTGTCTCTTATAATGCTCATCCGGTTCCTTCTTTGAGTGCAATGCATTTCTTTGATTTTTTACTCATCAAAAACTGATATCTGTTAAATTGGAGAATGATTCGCAACACATAAGTAACTCTTAACACGCCAGTGCATATCAGCAAGTAATTAATCATAAGATATTCATCACCACAATCCTCTTAAACTCTGCACATATTCATGAACGCGGTCCTTTTTTTGAAATGCTAAAATAATATAATTCCCATTTATTCCGATATTTCTGAAGGTATTTTTGGTATATTTAAAAGTAAAGTGCTTTCCACTATAATAAGAAGAATCATGGTTTTCAAACGTAAGGGTAGGTACACCATGATTAGCACCGTTTTCTATGTTACAATGTTAATGGTTCTTTCTAGCTGTATAGTTTTTGAGAGAAAAATTTAGTGATTTGAACCTTCATCGTCTCTTTGGAAACAAGAGGGCATGCTATCTGAGCTATTATTCATTGAAATTTTTAGAAAAAATTTTTGTATTCCAATTTTATTAGGAGTGCTTTACAATCAATGCAAAATGCTTCACATTGCTCATAAGTGTTGGCCATTTTAAAAGCACAATCCAGAGTAGGGAAGTGTGCACTTTGCTTACCAAGTGCAAAAGACTTCAACAATGCGCTTCAATTATATATATAGAAAGTATTAGAGATGATATTTTTTCGTTAGATTTAAATAAGAATTTGACTCTTAATAGGACAATGAAAAAAAAAAGAATTCATAAAGACGATCCCACATAGTGGGATAAAGAATTGATGTTATTGTTAATGCTTGTTTTATTCATTATTCATTTCAGTTGATCTTGTTATATTATTTTATTTACTTTTAAGTGAAAACTCTCCTAAAACCATCTCAAATGCAATGATTTTTTTTCTTCAAATGCAAAGTGAGTGAAAATGATCTAAATCATATTGTATATTACAACTACCGAAACGACCCTTGAAGAAAATAGGAAAGCATCTAATGTAAAATCAGAGAATATAATTGATGTAAAATAATTAGAACACTCCACAGATTAATTAGTAGTCAATAGGGATCCTATAGATTAATGACATGTCAAGGAAAAGGAAGGAAAGAGGCTTGAAGTCTTGGTGAGCGTTTGTCCCATCTAAAAAAATTAGGCAACCATTTCACACTCTCCTTCAAGTTAAGGAATGGATGTCATATATTTTAAGATTTCTCAATAATTACTGAAAGACTACTATGGGCTCCGAAAATTTGTGCCCTAGTACCTCTGTTACCCCATTATTTTTGTTGTTGGTGAGGAGAGATCGAATTAGGCTTGTGTGAGGTCCTCGGCTAGGTGTCGTGAAGTGTTTGATCAGTTGGGAGGATCGGCTAGTTTGACGGGTCTAGGTCAACGGGAGGGCTTGGTTTGGAGGGATCGATTGATTGATGGTGTGGGTTGAGGATCAGGCGAGATCGAACGTAGGCGGAAGAGGCGACAGTGATGCTGGAAGGGTGCTCGGCTGGCGGTTGCGGATCGGTCGAACTGGGTGCGCGAGTGGGTTGGCTGAGTCAGAATCATGAGTTCAATTGAGGGATAGGAGTTGCGTGCGGGAGTTTGGTTGCTCGATCTGAGGGATTGGGGTTGCCATATTGAAGGCATGGGCAAGGCTTGAAGTCAAATCAGATGAGAGTGGATGTTGGGAGGTCGATGCTGTGAGAAATTCAACACATGAGTGGAATAGGCTCAAGTGGCTCTGGGCGTTAGTTTTTGGGCTTCGACAGTCGGCTGGTTGCTGGTAGTGGCTGGGCTCGGTTCGAACCTCATGAGGGAGGTCGATCGAACCGGTGAGGGAGTTCGGCTTCATCAGACAGAGCGGGTAGTTGGGATATGCATAATGGAACTGCTCCTTTTCCGTCCAATTTGGATATGCATTTATATTTATTTTATATTTGTAAAAAATTACAGATAGGCTACGTTATGAAAGGTGTATCCAATGATGAACCTCTTTGGGAAGTAATTGATGCATGCATTGTAAAGGGGTTATTTCTTCGACTTGAGATCTGCTTCTATAAATTTGGAAATCGAAGGCTATGCTTCTATTGCATTTGAGTTTGTGCTTGAACAGGAATTCTTGACATGCTAGTTGTGCTAAGCTGAGCTGGGGCCAGTTTGCTAAAAACAAGGTCTGTTTAGCACTTTGGCATGGTTCATTCATTACCGGGTGTAATTCCAATTTTCATAATTTGTTATTTGTGCAATTAGATCGTACTTTTGTTGTCGATCTTCCAAATCCCCCCTTCTCCCTCTTTATCAATCAATCTATCTATCTACCTGCCTATATCTATTTATTGAGAATTTAACCACATAGGCACAGGTGCTCAGTCCATATATATCCTCATTGCCACCACCTTCATCATTTCTTTTGTTGTCATTATAATGACCTTCACCATGCCTTCTCTTTGTCATTCTCTATCACCATCACTGCTACCGTTATTATGTCTGTACTTCTATGGTTTTAAGGCGATTGAGTATTCATGGCTGCCATTATGTATATTTTAGTGATATTGTATTGGCTGCTTCGATATTGTTGTATCTGTTCTTTTGTTTCAATATTCATGCTATTCTCAGGCTTTGCATGATTCTCATGAATGCCTTTGTTTTAGAAATTATAATATGAGGCTTCTAAACTAACAATGTTTTTTGAATTAACATGCCTCTAAAATTGGCAGGTTGTGCCAATGGAAAATGTGAAAGGGCGTGAACTAGTCGAAGCTGGTGACCTCTGTGAGAGAAGGAATGGTCAGAAAGGATTTCTTTTGTTAGATTAAAATAATTTGATTTTTATTTTAGCTTATCACGAAGGCATAATAATCTACAAAATTTTTGCTTCTTAGCAGGACGTGGCGTAGACCTTAACAGAAATTGGAGTGTTGATTGGGGAAAAAAGGAGAAGGTTTGTTGACTTGAAAGAATATATAAAATTTTATGCTTTTTAAATTCCCTTGAAACAGTGTTCCTGATTGTTCCTTATTCATGATGTGGGCGGCACTTGGTTTTTCTAGTGTTTTTCATATAAGGCTACAGTTTGAGTGTTGAAGGTCACTTTATTTTTGTAAATGGAATTACTTTTTGCTTTATAAAGACCTCAAAATTTAATCGAGAGAGGGAGAACGAGCGGGATCGCACGAGAGGGAGCAAATGTTCGCTAAGGCCTTCGGCCTCGTCCCCTTCGTCTCTTTTTAACGACACGCTCGAGTCGTGCTCGCGATGTGGGGAGAAGTGACGCGAGGTGTGGCCTCGTCGTGTGAAGAGCGGCGACGTCGTGAGTTGGCAGAGGGAAGGTATACGACACTCTCCTTTTTTTTTATATTACGGGTCAACACACGTGTTTTTCATATAAGGCTACAGTTTGAGAGTGTTGAAGATCACTTTATTTTTGTAAATGGAATTACTTTTTGCTTTATAAAGACCTCAAAATTTTTCATGCAGGCACCCCTAGATTATTTTTGCTTTTAATCTGTAAATTAGCTTCTAAGATGACATCAGTTAAATTAGCTAGTTTGACCGGCAATTTCTATTTAATAGGCTTGCTGAGCTGCTGCTACTGTATTGCTATAATGTTATGAAGACGCTCAGAGAAGACAAGTTTCTTCTGACCACCTTGCACCTTCAGCTGTAAAATTGAGATGTAGGGTTTTGTTGAGCCTCTACTCAATCCCGATGCAAACTTAACGAGAGAATGAAATGGTCCTTTGCTAAATTAAGGAGTTACTTGTTTTTTTGGAGAAACAAAATTTTTCTTGCTGCTGAATTGCATGTGATTATAATGATTTCAGCTGCCTTAGATTAGATTCACGTTTAAGCACGAGCGGATCTATTGTGGGGGCCATGGGGCACGGCCCTCACTTTCCCAATAATAAAAAAACAGCTCATTTTAAATTATATTATTATAACTATTAATATATAAGATTAAATTAATTTTTAAAACTAATCAGTTCCCTCCGCTCCGCCTCAATGTCCGCCCAGTTTTGTATTTTTTTTGGCTGACGTTGTTGGCAGCATGCTTTCTTGAACTCAATTCATTAATAATCATAGGAGAAATATTATTTTTTTAATAAATAATAAGATAGCGAGTGATATATCTATTACTTTTTAATGGGAATGCATATGATTTTAGATAGAGAGTGATCTTAATTTGTTGCCTTTTGCATGTAACATATTATGTAACTCCATGGGCGTCCATGAAGCCCAATTAGATTCATATCTAGCCATGTTTGTGTCCACACGACCTAAAAGATTTAGGCTTCGTTTGGGACGGCTTTTTTATTGCTTTTTGAAGCAGCTTTTTAGTATAAAAATTAAAATTTTTGTACTAGAAAGCTGCTTTGAGAAGCAATAAAAAAGCCATCCCAAACGAAGCCTTAATATAACTATAAACCATGAAATGCAGTTTTCAGCATATCCAATTCATGGTCTAATTTGTAATATTGTTGTTGAGAACCTGCTGTACACCTCTAGCAATTCGTTTTAAATGACGAGCAGGTTGGTAGTTCCTCCACCTGTTTGCCTTATGCTTGCTCCTTTGTAGTCTCAGTCAAATACCTTTTTAAATTTATTAAGTCATCATGATTTTATTCCATTTGTTTTAACCTTCCTCTCCAAGTTAGCCTTTTTCCGCCTCTTGATGTCTTGTGATTTCACTTGTCTTTTATCTTTTTTTAGCTCATGTTTATTCCCGTTTTGTCATGTGGTCATCAATAATTTTATAACTATTATACTGTATTTCTACTCTGTTGTCAGCTTATTATTATCATTTTCTTATTGTCTTGCATTATATATATAGTGAATTGTGCTATTGTTATTTATTCTTGTTTCTTGAGTAAAAATCATGAATTATTACCTTGACTATGCCCTCTTAAATATTGTTTGCTTGTTTTCCTATCAAAAAGTTTGAATGATTTCTTTTAGCTTGTATATTGGGTATTGTTGATGTTTGTATTTGTGAGAATGCAAAATGCTTCATAGTGTTTTTATATGTAATATTTTTTTGTCTGAGTAATGCTTTAGCGCACATTTTTCAGAGCATTTCCTTTTAATGCTTTGACATTTCAACTCAACTAGTGCAGGATTATGATCCATATGAAGAAAATCCTGGAGCTGCGCCTTTTAGTGAGCCTGAGGCTCAAATAATGCGGATGCTCTCCAAGTCATTCAATCCTCATATCTGGGTGAATGTACATTCTGGGATGGAGGTACTTTACACTGCTTTTCTATTCTGAGCTCTCCAAAATGTCACGGAGAAGTTAGGCTAACAGTCATAAGTCAAATAACTAATAATTTAAGCATGTATTGGCTAATTTATTCATAAGACATACATGGAAGAGTAATACGAGCATTAGACTTAACGAGAATATAAATGAATTCTTAGATGAGTTAAATGAAACTTAAATTTCATAAAAAAATTTGTTATCCATTAAAATGAGAACAAACTAAAAACAAAGAGATAGATCGACTCATCTATGAGAACCCATCATTGTCAACATGAAGAGTGATACGAGCATTAGATTGACACCATAAAATAAGTTACATAATTATGCCATTTTGACTTCAATTGAGCTTCCTCATAAAGCTTGTCAACTCACATTTTGATTTGATGTTCATGATAATCATATGCTTCGATCAATGTCCATGAAAATTCTGGATACGGAACTGTGAGATTTTGATCGAACGTGTCATCAAGAGAGCTAAAGCAAAACATCATAGAGGATATATAATAAAGCCTTGGTCAAATATTTTCTCTCATGATCAAGATAACTAATTAATTGGAAGGGCCTAACACTTGCAGAAAATCTCAAATCAAATCATGAAGTTCTGTAAAAGGGCAAGATCTCTAGGTACTATCTTCTCTTATATCAATTTGCCAATAAAAAATTAACTTGGAATCTTAAATATGTATGGGGCTGGATGGGGATTTTTAGAACAAACATTAGTAAGTATAGCTTAGTAACTAGCTTTGGTAGATTCATCTAATTTACGGTTCATGCTGTTTCTAGACCTGATCTAAAATTCAGCTCTGGCAAAACACCACTTCTGAAGGTAAAAGACTTCTTGTTTGAGTTGCAAAACATCTCTTTTGTTTTGTAACGCTACAATAAATACAATTATTGAGGGTTATTTAACAAGAGAAAACAGAATTTTTCTTGCTAAGTAGAAAAATTGTTTTGAAGCATAGAAAGATCGTATATGCAGAACAAAATTTAGCGCAGCATGCCCAGAGCCAAAGTTTTTCCATCTTTATGATGCCTGGGACATATTATCTTATTGAGACTTTGTCATGGTAATTATCAAACTAAATGCCACGACTACGAAATTAATTCTTACTAGAATTATATGAATAGAATTACATGAATTATTAGTAGCCTTCTTTGCCGAGTACACCATGAATTATCAATGAGGAATCTACTGTTGTAATATTATTTATTTTTTTGCTTTACATATATCTTGTTAATCAGGCTCTCTTCATGCCATATGATCATAAAAATACAACACCAGATGGGGTTACAGCTCAGTTGATGAAATCCATGCTAAAGGGTTTGAACCATCATCACTTCAAAGACAGATGTTTAGTCGGATCTGGAGGTGGTTCTGTTGGGTATGTGACATGATTCATACTGAAGTCATTCATCAAAAACCAAAATCTAAGCGTTTTCTCATAACTAAAGTTTTCAGGTATCTTGCTCATGGAACAACTACTGATTACATGTATGAAATTGCCAAGGTGCCATTGTCTTTTACTTTTGAGGTTAGATCTGCTGCAGAAACTCAACTTTTCACTGTCTTGGATACATTCATAAACATGAGCACCATTTAACCCTTTATTTTCCATCTTAAGCAGATTTATGGAGATCCAAGTGCCTCGTCAAAAGATTGCTTTAAAATGTTCAATCCAGTTGATGCTGTCACTTTCCAAGTACGTACTCTTATTGCCATCATGACTAGGGGTTTTCAGATTGGTATTTGAACTTTATACTGCTAAATGTGCATTAAAGTCGACCTATATAATCTTTTTTATCCCTTTAGTTAATAATATTGAATTTCTATTTAGTTAATTATTTTTGTCCATAAAACTAAAATTAGGATAGAATTTTGAAATATATGTATAATGGAGTTAATAGAAATTATGATTCATTGAAAGATAAATATTCTATGCATTCAAGAAACTAAATTGGTTGAAAGAGAAGGCTAAGGAGATTGATAATTTAGGTTTAAACTATGATATTATGATAAAAGTCTTATTAAAAATGATGTAGGTGTGATTATAGATGAGAGTTTGGAGGATAATGTTATAAAAATCAATATAATTGGAGATAGAATTATAGCCATAAGGATTATTGTTGATGCTATGATTATTAATATTATAAGTGCTTCTGCTCATCAAGTAGTTCGTGCCGATGCATCTAAAATCTTTTATCAATTACATTAACTTTTCTATTATATACACTTGCGTGCGTACTTTTTATCTCAATGAGTGCTACTTTAACCTGTAGAGAGTTGTCAACGAGTGGTGTGGAGCATTCATTGCCATGTTTAAGGCAGGTCCTGAGCTGCTAAGGAGCACAAAGACGACAGAAGGTAGATGGATTTCTATAGGTGGCGATTCGGTGGAAGGGCTATTAGAAGGAAATAACAAAGAGAAGGGCAAAAAGATGGACGGGCTTGAGTTTGGGATGAGTGAGATGAGAACCTACTTCAGGCTTTTTATGCTCTCCTGTGTCTTGCTAATGTTCATGTTCTGTTCAAGGATTTCAAAGACCAAATTTAGACAGATGTTGTAGTTAGTTGTCATTTTGTAGTTTTAACTCATTCAATTATTTTGAGAAATGTAATTATTCGTTTTTATTCAAGCAGTAAAAGCCGGTTAATTGGTGCTGATCTAATCAATTTTATCTGTTATGATAGAACAGCTTCTGATGATTTTTTATTAGATACATCTTATGCTTATTCAAAAAGGCCATCTCAATGCTTTTTGCAATGAGTTTTATGATTCGTTTGGGGGCAGCCTTCTCAATATTTTTAAAGCAATATTTTAATTAAAAATTTTCTTAAATCAGATATTTTTGTATAAAAAAATTGTTTTAAATAACAATGAAAAAAACTGTTCCAAATAAAGCCTTAATTTTTAACTTAATTGATAAAGATCTCAAAATCAATTGATAGAATTTTAGAAATTAATTCACATATTAACGTTTTGACATAACTTCCAGATAGAAAAAAAAGGAAAGAAAAAATATAATACAATGATATATATGCTACATGCTTGAAGCTGAATTTCTTACCTATTATAAATTATTAAATGTATATAAAACTGTTATAGTAGAAATTTATTGTTGAAGCTGAATTTCTTACCTATTAAATTTATTTGATGATTTGAATCACCTAAATAATCAATAAAAACATAATATTAACACTTCTAAAAAAAATTTAAATGGACAAAAAAGTCATCCTGATCACAAAATTAAATAGGAAAAAAAAAAACATGTTCTAGTAGGTTCTATAGATGTTAGACGTCTCCAGGAAAAATCAAATCATGTACAAACATAGTTTTATGCCATTTAAATATCCAAAGCAGAGGTAACGAAGGATCAATGACTGGTGATATATGGGAAAAATAACGTTGAACACCCTGCTACAGGCCACCTCTGCATAGACATTGAAACTAACTTGAACAGCAAGGATCCAAATTAATTTTATACATGATCTTAGAAGAACGAATTCATCTGAAACGTTCAGCTTTCTATGCCATTCAATCATTTGTAAATCTCTTTTTCCTCTGAAAGATTTTGAATCTGCTTCAAAAAAAATGCGAGCCTTTGATTTCATCTCCATTAATTATGATTCATTATTGAACAAAGGAAACTTGTTTAACAATATCACAGCCACCATCACGTTTTTGCAGTATAGACTCTGAAGGCTCGAAAGCTAAGACCGAAGCTGCAGAACTGATCATATAAAATGAGAAGCAGCAGCAGCATAAATAGAGAGATTTCACTCACGCCACTTGGAGCCAGCAGACTAGCACAACAAATCTGAAGCCTACTTGCGATGCTTTCTCTTTGCTTCAGTTCTCTGTCGCTTCTCTTCCTCCCATTCTCTCTCAAGAAGTCTGAGGCCGGCTGATTAAGAACAACAATAAAAGTGGCATAAATAGTACAAAATCTTATGGTTTCATTAGCTTGGGGTTGTTTGTGATTACCATTTATTTTTGTGTTTTTTTTTTTTGAAATAAAATATATAACATTGTCGTTGTCAGGTCCCAAGAGGGTTGCGTTAGGTAGTCGACAACCGGCAAAAAATTTGTCGAAGAATCATGACAAGAATCCTTTAAATGGCGAAAAAAAGGATTCATGTAGCAAACCCCACGTAGTGGGACAAAGGCTTGATGTTGTTGTTGTTGTTGTTTTGTTTGAAATAAAAATATATGATATCATAAATATTGGTTGATTTTATTTTTGTTTTGTTTTTGTTTTGTTTTTGTTGGCTATCACAGAAATCAATTTACTCGTAAGGATACTGATCAACATCTCGTCGAGTAGTCTTGCCTGCAGCTTCCTTCCCATGCAACCTAGGTAGTGGCTCCTCAGCATAGGCAGCTCGATGCTGTATCAATCCTCCTTTTCTATCATTTCTCTCCCTTGCATCAAATGATTGAGGAATTCCCAATGCCAAAGAGGAAGGTGATGACATGACCGTTGAATAATCCCCGCTTGATTCAGATATATGGTCCCTTTTAAGTTTCCGTCGCTTTGCTGCTGTCGGGTCCACATCATCCTTCAAAGGATTCCCTTTCTCTCGATCCCTTTCATCCACCTTGAGCACAAAATAAAATGTAATCACAATTTCATAGAGCAAATGATAAAAAGCATGGCAGTTACTTGTTCATCAAAAACACTCATATGTGAACAAAGAATCAAACAAACACATTCTGATAACTGTCTAGCTCGCTCTTAAAAAAAAAACAATAATGACATCATACCTTTTAAATCTGATTGTCAGTAGTATAAACTAAGTTCCGTGAATTAACTTAAGTTTATTCATCTTAGGCTATGATATTTGATTAATTTTCTAACGAGTATTTGTTAAGGATTAACAAAAACATATGCCATCCATCTGCATGATTCCTCAAAGGCTTAATATGGATTCGACCGGTTTACTATATGTGATAAGAATGAAAGAAAGAGAGAATTCGATATAAGATACTAATAACATTAGCCAAATAAGTTGCAAATAGAGATATAAATGTTGTGAAGATGGAGATTTCAAGGACCCAAAGCCATGCAATTAAGTCAAAAAAAAAAATCCACACCTTAGAAAACATTGGTGAACCACTATCTGCCACCATCATCAAAACAGACAAACCTGATACTTCTCATCTAAAATATATTCGAATTGGGTTAAATAACAAACCAGTCACAAAGCTATACAGGATAATTAAAAAAAAAAGGAAAAAGGCGATGCGCCAGCTAACTCATCCACGGCATTTACCTGTGTAATACAGCAATAAGAATAACAATCCTTAAACTCTGAGCAAGTCCTACGTACATGGACATTATAATCGTCATTAGCACCGTCCTAACAATTCGAGGTAAATTTTATGAATCTTCATTATCCATTCAGCCTTATGTGTTAAACCTATTTTATACAAATCCTTTTACAATACTAATCAATTTACCTTTAACCTACCATTTCTCTTCCTAATTTTCCAACAAAAAATCTTATTTACTCGTTTTATTAGTGCATCTTCTACCTTTCTTAATACATGTCCAAACCCCGCAACTCTAATTTACATATCTAAGTCTTATCTATCTTTGTATAAGATTCAAAAATTAAATGTACAACTACAAAAAAGAGAGAGCCATACCTTAAGAGAAATAACATCTCGCTCTTCACGTTTTCTCTCTCGAAAATCATCTTCTCGTCTACGTTTCACATCATCCTGAGAAACATTCTCCTCAGAATGCCTCCTATCTTTATCATCGTGCATAGGAGACAGCCTTTGAATGTGTCTGCTTGTACCACTCTTTCTATCTGCCTCCTCATCTCTCCTATTGCCTCCAACAGATTGAGGAACAAAACTGAGAGGGAGTGGGGGTGGAGGCGGCAAACTTTGTCCATGAAATCTCTCATCAGATTTATCAGCAGAGACATCAGTGTGTCGAGGTTTACCCTTGTCATCCTTTGTTTTATCTAAAGGTTTATCAAGACACCTATCTGCCACTCTCTCTTGCATTCTTTCACTGGAACGCTCTCTACTATGTCTTTCCATTGACCTATCCCGTGATTTATCATGAATGTCCTCACCACGGTTCACATCAGATCTGTCCGGCCTCTCCTTATGCTCTTTGTCCAATCTTTCCGAGCCCTTATCTTTCAGTTTTTCCAACAGCTTTTCTGTAGATCTGTTTTGGTATTGTTCATCAGTATTAATCCTTTCATGATCTAACAGATGAGCTTTATCGAGCAATCGAGCATCAAAAACATAGTCATCTTTTCCTTCAGAATCACCCTTCCTACGCTTACTAATCCTATCTTGTTCTTCAACTGTAATTGTTCTTTTCTGTTGTTTACTTGAAGAGTCATCAGGGAGAGGAGCATGTAAAGCCCTTACAGAGACGCTTTTTGAATTTTCAGAAATTTCTGTATTATTATCCGATGGTTTAGATGCCCCAGTTTCCGTCCTTAGCAGGCTACCATGTAAGTCAGTTCTTGAAGCAGAAGCTGGTACCTTCCCTGATGGCTGAATTGAGTTACCGTTGTTAGCAGCAGCAGTGATAGCAATTCCACTCTGCCTACCCTCAGAAGGATGAGCTGAATCTCTGTCAGAACTAGCAGAAGCCTGATTTGCTGCTCTACCAATTGATTTTCCTGATTTAGCATCTTCCTTAGCAACCTCCTGTTTTGTTTGCTTCCCAACCGAGCTCTGTGCAGATCGTTTGAACTGAGATTTTGACTATCAACAATAAAAAATGCCGGTTAAGGGCCCAATGTTTTAAATGAAAATTTCAGTTTTCATTTTTTTTAACAGCTAGAAAAGCCACTTAGCTTTCATTTTTTTTACAGATAAGACAAATGAAACAAAGAAATTCTTAATTTATATTAAACAGGACAGGCATCCCGAATCTAAAGCACCTGGAACAGTAGAGATTATCAAGGCAATAAAAAATAGATAGACAGACAAAATCTTAGTTCAAACAGGTCAGCATAGCAATAAAATGCAGAGTTCAAGTGATCTCTAGAATACAGTAGGGTATAGAAATCCTACGTAGCAAATTAGATGCGTTATACAAGTATAATATATTTACATTCGCATAATACAAAAAACACCAGCTTTCTTAACTATTGCAAAACAATATAGAAGATACACATTTTCAAGTTCAAAAGCATAATACATATTTGGCATATTATACTCCTACATTTATTATAAACACAATACATTCTCTAAGTCTCAATAATATTTAGAAGCGATTTAATCCAAAAGTGATATTTTTTTTAATTTTACATTTCTTGTGTTCCCTGAACAAAATTTTCATAGTTGTGTAGTCGCATACACTTGGAGGCCAGCTTACTATTTGGGCTAAAAATATTAGAAACAAGATGCTTCGAACATTTTTCATTCTTTTTGGCATGGCATCACAAGCTTCTCAATTGTTTAGGCGATAAATTGGTTAAAATGTAGAACATAAACTTAATCTTGCATAATGCATATATACAATATAAACATCCATATTCTAGTCCTGAATTCTTCAATTATAATTTTATATCAAGTGAACACTACTGTACAAATATTTTTTAGTATATTGCTAACCATATTATTAAAAAAAAAATTTAAAAGAACATATAAACATACATGCCATCCAGTCTCATACCTGTGTCTTTGCTAATTAAGATTGAAATGGGGAATATGTTTACTAGAACGCTTATATAATAACTACTAAGTAAATTTCTACTCCTATGACATCCAGCTTTCCAGTGTTCTAGAAGAACAAATTAAGCCGTTGATTCTTGAGATCAAGACAGTTGTTCATACAACGCAAGACTAGAGAGTGAAGTATTAGCTAAATATGACTAGACAATAAAAGAATTTTGTATCAAGCATCATAATCTCGGGTCTGTTGTCCAGAGTAATGGTGAAATAGGTGGGAATATTATTAGTAGAATTTAAGTTGGATGATTGAAGTAGAGGAATGCATCAGGCCTATTGTGTGATAGAAAAATACAAAACTTAAGTGAAAATTCTATAAGAGTGGAGCGATTTGCAATGCTTTATGGCGTAGAATGTCGGCTATTAAAAGAGAAGCATACACTTTAGTTAAGTGTTGCTCAGGTGGATGAGTGGCTTTACTCTTAGAGATAAAATGCAAAACGAGCATATACGTGAAAAGGTTGGAGTAACTCTAACGATAGATAAGATTAGAGAGAGTCGCATTAGATGGTTTGGTCGCATAAAACGTTGTCCTTCTGATGATCCGGTTAGGAGAGTAGATGTATTAGATTTGGCCTATGTTAAGAGAGATAGAGGTAAACCTAAAAAGACTTTGTTAGAAAATATTAGAAATGACTTTTTTATTACATTTAAATGAAAATTTAAGTATTAATAAGACAGAATGGAGAAAAAGGATTCATGTAGCCGACCTTACATAGTGTGATAAAGGATTGATTTTATTATTGTTGTCGTAATCCGAAAGAAAATAACACCTAATGAAACAATTCAAATAAAAAAAAGTAAACTCAGCCATAAACATAAATGGGCCTAAAAAAAGATAGAAAATGGGATGGTTCAAATCTATTTGGAATGTTGACTATTGATAATTGATCTTATTGTTAGCAAAGTAAATTTTGGAGTTTTGAAAATTAGTGAAGTAAATATTGGCTAAAAACTTAGTTGATGTGCCAAAAAACTGGATTAAGCAAATTAAAAAAAGAACAATTAACTTAACATTTCCCATCAAGGGATTTAAAGCAGGAGACAAAAGGAAGCAAAGTAATAAAATACCTCAGGTTCGATTGCCAATACTCTATTAAGCTCTTCTGTGTTTTTGAAATTACCGGGGGCCTTAGAACTCATGATTGACTGATGGGACGAAGATAAAGTAGACTGACTAGGTAACCCATTAGTTGAGGAGATAACCCTTGATCTTTGTTGTGCCAAATCAGACTTCATGGGGGCTGAATTTTCAGGACGTTCTGATCTGCCCTCTGCTGATCTAGCAGAGATCATCTGCTCTCTACCTGTATGATCTACAGGTAGATTAACAGCCGAGGAATTCCTTGAACCAATCATCTCATTTTGATTTTGAGATACGCTGGGAGTAGAACCATTAGGTAGGCTACCCAGGTTGATGGTCAGAGGCTTAGCTGGTGATGCCGCAGGCTTCAGATCAAGATATCCCATTCCAAATTCTTCTTCAGAAACCCATGAGCTCTAAAAATTTTGGAAGAAAAAATTGAAATAATGTTAAATAAAGATTAAACTAATGCAACTAATACCAAATTATAAAACATGAAAAGACAATCAGATTCTAATTTCCCAAAGAAGAATTCTATTATAACAAACAAGTGTGGTCCTAAAGATACACTTGATTAAACAACTCAATAATAATTCGCAACCTAGTAGGCACTGCTTGAGGCAAAAGAAAGACTAACTAGCTAGATTAGGTTTTCCAAACTATCAGAGATCTGGGACATGTCAAATTATCAGGTGTAAGATAGCTGACAGTCCATAGCGAATTGAAACACACATCTCAGCCAGGTTGTATTAGTAATCAGTTATATCTCTGGTTGAAATAATAAAAAACCAAAGAGGATCTCGCAAAATTATTATCGATATAAAAATAAAGAAAGCTCAAAAAAGTGGGCATCATGAAGGACAAATAAAGAAAATTTTCTCAAAACCCAACATAACTTTATATCCATTTAATCCAAAAGCCATTGATTCAGACATCAGCAGGGAATGACCTTTGATCGTAATTTTTCCATATGCCCGTAGTGATGGATAAGATATTCTATGCTGAGGTTAAAAAAATCAGATCATTAAATAAATGATCTTAATCAAGCACTATTAACCACTAGATTTAAGTAAAATACCATGAACAAAGCTGTTTCGCCAGCATCTTAAGCGGAGCACCTTAAAAACCTGATGATTACCTGTAAGCTGGTATAGGCTCAAGGGAAGGGAACATCATTCCTCAACAGCTATATGGAAAAGAAGAGGATTTTGGCCAAGTTAACAGTACCTCCCTCTTCTAATTTTGAACCGTCCTATGGGATTATTCCCTGAAGCAAAGATTTAAACATCCCAAAACAAGGGTTTGTTATTTGAATGTTATTTTTT
Organism: Dendrobium catenatum; assembly: GCF_001605985.2. Classification (NCBI taxonomy): domain Eukaryota; kingdom Viridiplantae; phylum Streptophyta; class Magnoliopsida; order Asparagales; family Orchidaceae; genus Dendrobium; species Dendrobium catenatum. The sequence goes on along the minus strand of NW_021319932.1, from coordinate 1,441,443 downwards.
TGTCCAACATTTAGATATTTGTTAAAATCTCAACTGTCCCTTAGTACTTAATCCCACAGCTAGGATGAGAATCCGTGGGAGGCTCACCTAGATCAAGCCGATCTCTATTAAATCCTAGCCGTCCCTTGACACTTGATCCCACAGTTAGGATGAGAATCCATGGGAGGCTCACGTGGATCACACCGATCTACTTCTACATTTGGAAGGCTGATTTAGGAAGGATTATATTAAGGTAATTATGTATGATTTTGTAGTTATTTGTTTCTTTATTAAGACTTCTTTCATAGATTTATAAATAGAGATAATTTTGCATGATAAAATTAAGTCTTTTTCCTCTCCAAATTCTCTGAATTTAACATGGTATCAGAGCCCTTCATTTACTTGTCCAAAATTATGAGTTTTTTTTTTAACTCTCGGACTTTCTGAAGGGAAGGTCGAGCCTTCTCTTCAGAAATGAAAGGGAGCGAGTTCTCGGCCTGTCATTCCTGTGTACGTCCAACCGAGAGAAGGGAGTGAGTTCCCGTCTTGTTCGTTCCTGCATACATCCAGTCTCTGCGTTCGGTTGAGATAGACGAACGTATCATGAACCTCTGTTATGTACGTGCAACCGAATGGGAAGAGAGAGGCGTGCGGCCAAACGAAGAAAAATCGAGCATTCTTGAAGCTTACTGCAGGCGGTAGCCTCCTCTTGCGTGCGTCTGGGGCAAAACCGAGAGGAGACAAGCAAGAGCTTTTGTGTCTAGACGAGAGACCGTGCATCTAGACAGCTTTTCTGTCGGCATGCATGCCGCCATAGTTCCCACCATCAAGCCTTCAATTTTGGAATTATGAGGAATATAGGTTCTCACAACAGACTTTCATTGCCAGAATTCTGAGGAATATTGTTCTTACCATTGGCCTCCAATTCCATAATTTTAAGGAATACAGGTTTCCACCACCAACTTTCATTGTTGGAATTCTGAGAAAACAAGTTCCCACCACCGGTCCTTGTTGCCAAAATTTTGAGGATACAAGTTCCCACCATCAACCTATTTTGCTGGAATTCTAAGGAATACAGATTCTCATCTCCGGCCTTCATTGCCAAAATTATGAGGAACATTGGTCTTTCCACTGACATTCATTGTCATAATTCAAAGGAAGATTGGCCCTTCTGCTTCCTTTGTGCATCCAAAGTTGAGGAGAGATCGAGTGGGAGGGTTCCTCTTACGTGTGACGTACGGAGTTGACCGAGACCTCCTCCTACGTGTGTCTAGAAAGAGCCGAGAGTTCCCTCCCATGCAGGGGCAGGGACAAGCAAGAGTGCAAGACTTGCACTCCTTCCTACGGTCAAACCAGAGGAATTAAAGGCCTTGCGTGCACCTTTACTGGCCAATCGAACATGAGTCTGTTCAAGTGGAGTCGTATGACCTAGGAAGGAGGAGATCTGCTTGTTGAGTCGCTTGAGACATATATTTCTGATCCTATCCTTGAAACTTGCCGCAACCCTAAAAAATATTTTTTTCCTTTTTTTACTATCATGCCTTCATTATTAGCCTTCCCTTGAGAACCGAGAGAGACAGATCAAAAGGATAATTAATCCATTTTTCCTGTTGTCCCACCACCGACCTTTATTGCTATTTTCCGGTATCTTGAGGGCTACTATTCAACACAGCCTTCATTGCTACACCGCACCTTACAGGCTTGATTAATATAGCCTTCATCGCTATCATTTGATATTGCCGCAATGTCTGAAGCTAATTCATCCCAAAGTTTTGACCAAATGAAGGAATCTATGGTGCACTAAGGGACTTGATAACTCTACTTTTCTACGATTAATTACCAAGCTAGAAATGACATATCTGTATTCCCCAGCTTGAGGGGGAGTGTTAAAATTGCAACCGTCCCTTAGCACTTAATCCTATGGCCATGATGGGAATCCGTGGGAGGCTCAACTAGATAATGTCGATCTTTATTAAATCCCAACCGTCCCTTGATACTTGATCCCACGGCCAGGATGGAAATCCATGGAAGGCACACCTGGATCACGCCGATTTCCTTCTATATTTGGGTGGCTGGTTTATGAATGATTATATTAAAGCAATTATGCATGATTATGTAGTTATTTGTTTCTTTATTAAGACATTTTGTTTAGATCTATAAATAGGGATAATTTTGTATGATAAAATTAAGCCTTTTCTCTCCCCAAATTCTCTGAATTTAACAATGTTTGATCTCGATGACATCTAGGTTGCAATGAAAATGGGCCAAAGTTATTAGAAAGTCCCACATTTAGCTGTTTGATACAAGTGAAATCAAGGTTCTAATGAAAAAGAATTGAGATTTCCTTCAGGAATTTATAATTTTAATAACGATAGCAAACTAAACAGCTAGAATCTGCAAATAACATAACATGGCAAAAGTAAGTCAGCGACCACAATCCCTCAATATTAAGAATAACATATCTTAAAATATATGGCACACTTTATAAGGATGTAGTGGTGAGATTTTGTATTTCAGATACTCGCTATGGTCATTTGCATTTGTTTTTTATCAGCCTGTAAGCCATCATATTATTTACAAATGATTTTGCATTGGAATCATGAATTTCTCCAGGAACAATACAGTAGGGAAAAATTATATTGACAACTCAGAATGTATAAAGGTGGAATGCATGAGGAAAGTTGGATCACTAACGACTGATCATTTCAACAGACCTTACGAGCTGCCAAAGCTGCAGCTACACCAGTAGCCAACACCTTGAGGTCCTCCCTTTCATCACCCTTAATTTTAACCACCTGAGACGAAATGGTTCTGGAATCATACAAAGGAAAAAAATTGATACAAACAGAACAGTTTTATAAAGCTTTTCCAGTGTATACCCGTTTTTCAAGATTGACACCACTTTTCCTTGTCACAGGAAATACAGTAGAGATTTTTGTCAAGATAATAAGGGCGTTGCGAATTTCCATGTACTCAGTGGACTCTAAACATTGTGCCAGTAACCTGGTCATCCTTCCGCTCCATTTCCAATGCACCTATAAGAAAACAGATCACATCTAAATCAACATATTTATATAAAAAAAATTTCAAAACAAGATTGTAAAATCAAGGAAGTCATGGTAAAAAAAACACTAATGGATGACAGAAATAGTAAGTAACCACAACTGGTAGAAGTAAATGAAAAGAAGTGAGATGATAAAATAATAATTGTCAATACGATCATCATATATTGAATATGATGTTAGAGAAAAATCAAGGAGTTTAGCAAATACAGATTCATCGCCTCCAGTATAGTAAAGAATACTATAACAACCGACCTTTTCTTTCACATACATCATGTAATCATCAAGACACCATTCACTAATCTTCTTTTCTTTTTTTAATTTCAATTCAGGTTCATTCCTTAAAATAAATAACTGTGCATAGCCGCTCAGAATGTGCAAGGAAAAGGAGTACATTGGAGACTCAGCAAGCATCATTAATATTGGCAAGCACCTAAAAGCCAAAAGATTTAAGTAGTGAGTCCACACAAGAGATTCCAAGATGGCTATCTTCTAAACCTTTATACCCATGATTTATGCACTTATTCCAACACCACAGTTGTAAAAGGATTATACTATATGTGAGAAACACATTTTGTAGGAGTCCCATAAGTTTTGCATTCCAGTGTTTTGTAACAGAAGGGCAAAAAAAGCATCAATACAAACCCTAAAGACAGACATCTTCTATTACCAAGGTAGTTACTAAGTGCTGAGCAAAAAATGAACTTCAAATAATGTGCACAGCATAAGTGATAAAATTAGATATTCATTAGCTTATTGTTTATATAGAGTATGAACATACTCGAACAAATTGGCCGTAGGCCACACGCTGACTATTGGGATATCTGTAATAAACAGCAAACCCAGGCATGTTTCCACATTCACGTTCATAAATAGATTCATCACTCTGCAAAAAAGGAGCTTCTGAATAATTGGTGGATCAAGATAATTAATTAATTCATAAATGAATAGTCATGCTCTTATTTCAAAAGGTCAATAACCTTCCAATAGTATGCCATTTTAAGTGTCTCATATAAGAATCTTCCCAATCTGCCAGCTTCATACTCGGTGCAGCAGAAGATCATGGGCTGTAATGTCTTACAAATGAGAACATCAATATGATTGACCGTGTTGAAGAATGGTGTTCCAAGAGAATGTAGCATGTGCACAAATTTAGCACAATACACAGCATCAGGCATGCTGAAGATGCAGCGTGGAAAAATACATCGCTGAAGAAATTCCATATTAATTTTTAATGTGTCAGGGCAGGAACTCAACCACTTGTCCTTCTCCCGTCTAAGCCTATGGTGCACAGATGCAACATGTTGTTCATGCTTCTGAAGCTCACTGGCAAGTCTATCAAGTAATTCTTGGATTCGTTCCTTATCTTTCTTACGTTTTGTAATAGCCATGCTTGAATTATCAGAGAGCTCTTCTAATGCTTTAATAGCAGCATGTTGCTTCGCAATTTCTGCTTCATATCGATTTCTTGGAACATAAAGATCATAAAGAGTAAGCCCCCAAAATGTGGCGTAGAGGTCAGGAGAGAGGCTATTCCAAGCTTTAACAGGTAGCATTGATCTAACTCCTTCCAAGAGATCTACCCACCTGCAAAGAACAAAAGCACTGTCAGGAAAGGATAGTTGAATATTGATAAAATAAAAATCAACAGGCATAAGACCTCCAATAGTCCAATAAAACAGGTGAGAACAAAAATCTCATTGTGCAAGAGAACGCACGTGATTAGATTTTTGGAAGTACCCAGATCCAAAACAATGTTACTAGAAGATTGTTCAACATCATTTCCTTCAATTGTCACAAGAGTTTCTTCCATCGCATCTAGGGGCCAAAAGACTTCAGGACTGTTGCATTTGAAGAGCCTCAGTACCGGTCGGTATATTAGAAAAGCCACCTGATTGGAAATAAAACAATCACACGGAAGGGAGAAAAAACCAATTTAATAGCACACGATTAAAGGTGTTATCAGTAATTATAGATAGGGAGGAGCTTCAATATATCGGCTAGTAGAAACCGTTTAGAAAGTGATAGATAGAAAATGAAAAATTACCTCTGGTTCGAGGTGGTATTGGTGAACAAGATCATTCAGTGAGGGGATTAGCTGAGCATATGATGAAGTTGGAGTAACAGCACTTAAGAGAAATTCCACATACTGAAGAAGTGTTCCATGACAACGGTCAAATTGCTCGCTAACCATTTTAATGTAGGGAGCATCAGCGTGTATTACAACCCTGAGAAGAACAAGAAGTAAAAACCTTAACGAAGCCATTAAGAAACATATTTTCCAATTAGAAAAATTGTTTCAGTCATTGCAAATACTGATAATACTCCACTGAGATTCAATATTCCATACTAATTTTTCTTGGTGATTTGGGTGGAGAGAATGTGGTGTGTTGTTAAGCAAAGGAAAGAGAAACAGCCAAGAATTATCATGTGGGATGGTGCTGTTTAATCTAAAACAGGGCACACTATTCAAAATATCCTAAAATTGATGAAAGTTGGCAATCTTACATGGAGCGGTGTTGTGCTATAAGTAATAAAAGAGGTATAGCCAACTTAGGTTCTTCCTTTGGAAGCAACGAGTCTCTCAGCCTCATAGTAGATTTGCTTAGTGCCTGCATTAGGAGAAAATAAAACATAAAGAAAAATAATCTGTTTTTAATGCTTACACAAAATAAATTAGAAGCAACTAATGCACGACAAGTGGGTAAATAATAAGTTATGTTTAAAAAACTAACCATAGACGTCAATAAAGAGCTAAAATCAGAAAAAGACATACAACAATGAACAACTTGCACTTATAGATTATAAATTAAAAACATTGATTCTGCTTTCAACCCATAACTGTTGAGATAAGACTAATGACGATGATGATTGATTGATTCTGATTGAACTATCCTATTTAAAATGATAATGGAAAAACAAGGAGTTGTACAAAATATGAATGATCAAGAAAGAACACAAGAATTAGAAAGAAAGCATGTTAGCATTTTAAAACAACAGCTCAAAACACAGAAATACAAAAACCATAAAACAAAAAAAGATTACTTCAAACATGTAATGGTAATTAATAAATATTCTAAACCACAACAATCTAAGGATCACCCAGCATAGAAGCTTCTTCAAATGCAATCCATCTGATATATGCTCCTACAATAGCACAACTTATTCCCACAATGTCCAGCGGAAATGAAAATTAGGATTCTTCATCATTATTTACTCTTATCCCAACTGTTTGGAGTAAGCTTTATAAAGAAGAAAATTATATCCATCATAAATCTATGCAAATTAACCTTGGTTGCTTAGTTGTTTACATTTCCTCAAATCATGTTATCAAACTACCCTCCATCTCATTTTGTCTCTCTCTATTGCTTTCTCCATCTCTCTCTCTCCTTCACTGATTCTCTCTCACATACTTTCTCAACCTCCTCTCTCTCATTCCATCCTCTCTCATATTTCTCTCTCTAAAACAGAGAGAACAAAAAGCAAAAAAGAAAAATAATGAGAAAAAGAAAGAACAACAACAACAACAGCAATGTCTTAATCCCACTACGTGAGGTTAGCTACATTAATCCTTCTTTCTCAATTGTGTCTTGTTAAGAGCCAAATTCTCATTTAAATCTAATAAATAAATATTATTTCTAATATTTTTTAACCAAATCTTTTTAGGTCTATCTCTACCTTTATTAACTTAAGCCAAATCTAATACATCTACTTTCCTAACTGGGTCATTGGAAGGCAGTCGTTTTATGTGACCAAACTATCTAAGGCGACTCTCTCTAATCTTACCTTCCACTGGAGTTACTCCAACCTTTCGTATAAATTCACAAACTCTCAAAAATCTCTAAAATTTCAAATGGGATGCATTCGACGCAACAAATGAAGCTTGCGTGCCATAATGCAACTGGGAAACTCGTAGGTGATGTTCTTGATGCAACGGGTAAATTTTGTGCTCGTCTTTCTTAGCACATTGAGGAAATTCAAATATAAGTATATGTGTGTGCCTTTTTTGACGGAGTGAAAATTTTGTAAATTTCAAAAAAGTATACAAAGACTCATATAAACATTTTTTAACATGGTAGGATAGAAGAATCCAATCATATGAGACAATAAAAAAGAATAATGTGAAATAAATTTTGGATTCCAGCTCATGCTTTCCTTTCTTGCAATCAGATCCTCAACATACGCACAAGCGAATAGAATGCGAGCAGTAATCAATTTAAAATGCAAAGTCACAAGCATGCTTTAATGATAATACATTCATGCAAACAACCATCACATTAGACCCTTACATATATGAAATAGTTGCAATCATGTGAATGGTTTCTAAACAAAAAAGATATAGTAAAACAAATTGCATGTCATGGGCCTATGAATGCCTAAGTTTTGCGCACATTAATTGTCCAAAAGAAAGCTTGTACATGTGCCATGAGCCAAGACTATGCTCCGTGAATAGAAAAAGCCACCTAAACAAAAAATCTTTAATACGACAATGCAGCTTGCAATTGCACATCACGGATCATACTGCCATTTTAAGTATGCAGGGCACGTCAAATCACTTTAAAAAATCATGTCTATGCGTCCCCTAAACATACCAAGCAAATGTACTAAAAACCTGCTAATGCATTATGCAAGCACATAAAAAACGTAATCTACTAGTGAATGTGTAAGCGCATTTATTAAGTGTATTGAAAATTATGCAAGCATGTAAGTGCATTGCACAAGTGCTTCAAGAAATGCACAAGCATGTCGGGAAATCGCATCAAAGAGTTTGTGTAACACCTTTGAATATTGAAATCAATTTACATGCATAAGCTTCGACCAATGCATTAAACACCTAAATTTGAGGCTGGAGAATGTTGCGTGATTTAAGATGAATGAACATGATTTTGAATGCTTATAATTATCACAAAAAGCTTGCTCAATTAATGCAATGCGACATATTATTGTACCTTTGCATTTTGAAAGTATAGAGTGATATGTCAAATACTTATTACTAATCCTCATCTTTTATTTATGCAGAATGGATCTTCATAGTACACCTTTCACTGAACAACTTAAATGTGGAGCCAACATCCAGCTCACCAACGATCTTACAAATACTAGAGATGCTCGTGCCATTGGCAATACTAGAGATGATTATATCACCATCCAATTTTGTGGCCTGCAAATTTTTACTTTCACTATCATGGTTGTCGCCACTACTTTTCACGGCATGCCTATTTGAGCGCATACTAGAAGGCCTCATTTGGCTGAAGCATCTGCGTAACATGCACACCTTCCCATACAACGATCAAGGCTGATTGAAGCTGCCATCATCGCAAAGGCCCCACATAAGATCTCAGTCTTCAAAAAACTACAATATCTAGCCCCCAATCATGAAGGAAAACTGCCACTTTACAAAAGCTCTAACATAACTACAAACACTATCACCATGCCAACTGAGCCTTTCAAATCTGAAAGACCTTGTTCCTCATTTGGAGAACAACTGTCCGGCAAGTAGAAGAAAAGAAGAAATGCTGAACTACATGCTCAACAATTTCAACCCGAGCAACAACCAACACAACCAGCTCTGGAATCAAAGTGAGTATTCTCATCTACAACAAATTTATAAATCTAAAATATGTGAAAAGGTATAGCTCTGTTGGCGACCTGAAGAAATCTTTCTGGACTCAACAATGTCAGGACCCTGCAATGCAAAGGAATAATCTCGAATCTATGTTTGCCAAAAGTGCACAGTGTCCTCAAGCTCATAAAAGAATGGGCTTGATGAAGAAGCACCACCAAAGGCTAGTTATTACATAGGCCATAAAGGCTCCTAATAGCCACCTATCACCCATTGTGATAGCAGAAGAACCCACACAAGCTCCTCAAGGTGAACATCAGGGTGTAACACTTAGGCTATGTATCCAAGGCCATACAGGTGATCTACATGATGAGGCATCATAATGAGCAGTCCCCCATAAAATTCTCCCAACACCACCACAAGATTGGATCTACTACCGCTATAACAACTATCCCTCCTGAGGACCAAGCAGAGTCTGACCAAGCAGAAAATCCAAGTTCCTCTTCATGAGCTGAACTAGAAGAGGAATGAGAGGAGAATTATCTTGCATTAATACAAAAGAATACATTTGCATTAATACAATCCATTTTGCATGGCATGCATTCCACTTTTAGTGAGATTGCAAATGTCATAGAGCTTGATGGTTTGAATTAAATAGCGGTGGCATGCCAATATCATATGCATTATACCACACATTATATACTAGTCATAGATAGCATCCATGATACACCAACACTTCATGTAAAGGTGAATAAGGGTGGGCCACATCATTCTTTTGTTGTGTACCGGTGCTGTGTACCGGGTGACGTGGCGCATTCTGATTCGCCTCTGGACAGTCCGGTAACCGCACAAAATAATTTCTCGGCACGAAAGCTGGCCCGACACTCATCCGAAACATTTATCATGTGCTTAATTAAAAAAATTGAATATTCATGACCTAAAAACTTAAATAAATTTTCACAAAAAACACACTTTTTATTTTTTATTTCCCTCTCCAACTCTTCTCTTGCAAATCTTGTTGCCCAATGATTTTCTTTCTCATATGCTTGGCTAGGTTTTGGGTCGACATGGCTGGATCTAAAATCCAATCGCCAACTCAAAGCTCAACTCACGCATGCACGTCTCCCAACTCGACGCTAAAGCTTAACTCCAAAGTCCAATAATTGACGTTCTTTACCCCCTCCACGCCAAAATCAACCACAAAGAATGAGACAACGACTAGCATCCTCTCCTTTAGATATCGAAACCCAATGTCCTTCAAATAAATACTAAATAATCAAAGGGAATGGAGATGAATCCTCCAAATAAATAATTTTTAACTATAGCTCAATAAGTTTATTATAGAACAAAACATCATTAATAAAAGAATATCAAAATAATATAAAGTTTCAATTTCCATGCTATGATTTTGTATGCCATTTTTTAAGTTGTGCTATTTAATATTTTGTATATATTTTATATGTATTATGCAAGAAAAAATAATAAGCATAAATATAACTCTTAATGTTTATCTATTTATCTCATTTAATTTTCATGCAATATTTTATACGTATTCGCAACAGAAATACTAATGCTTAGGTCTATTTGAGAAGTTCATTAAGAAGAAGATTCAATTGGTACAATAAGCTTAATCATATCATTATCACGGGGTAAGAAGACAATAGCTGGTGTTATTATTTCATCAACATCGTGATTGTCTTGATCAATTTCTCCTGATATAAGAGGCATGTTTGTAATCACTAACATAATGTCACCATCATTTGAACTTGATCTTTAAAACTATTGAATTTTTTTTTTTAGTTTGACAATCAGTTACTATTAAACAACTTGTTATTCCATATTTTCATCTGGTTAAATCATGGAAGTGCTAAGTCTTCAAATTCATTTTAATAAGCCAAGGACCTTCATTCCCGCATTCAAAATATCTTAAAATGTCATCCCACCCAAATCAACGATCAATGGCAAGGGGCTTCAATTTGCTCACTCCTGGCCAGACCTAAGATTAATGGTGGAGGTCTTTGATACATGTTTAAACTTTAAAAATCCATTTCCTCTCTTGCTTAATATATATACATATATTAACAGAGGAGAGAAAAGAGGGTGTGCGGTCGGTCGAGTGAGAGAGATGAGAGATTGGCAAGGATCTTGTGTGCAAATTCAGAGGTGGATCGAGAGCAAAAGGCGGAATCAGACGGATTGGACTAGCGGGCTCGTTGGTGGCTTCTTGTGTTCGATCGTGTGGGAGGTCGATCGTTGGCGGCTTCTTGTGTTCGATCATGTGGGAGCGACAGGCCTATTGCGAATAGAGAACGGGAGAGAGCGAGAAGGGCCAGGGCTTCCACTGCTTTTGTTGGCTTTGATCATATGCGGTAGTCGGAGGTGGGGGAGCTGGTTACCAGCAGTCGAGGTCGGAGAGAGCACAAGAAGAGATGGAGGCTAGGCTTCAGATTCCTTGTATCTATAATTATCGAATGCTTGTGTCTGGGTGATGTAGACAAAGGGGGGTCAACTCATGTCCAAAATAAATCAATTTTGGCCTCCCTCGAGTTTACAAGCTCAATCAAAATTGAGCTGAAATTTTAGCTCATTTATGAGCTGGTCTTTAGTTCACTTATTGAACTAAGGGTTAACTCATTATTAGCTAACATTTTAGTTCATATTTATCTTTTTATTAAACGTTATTTCTATAGTTTTTTATTGTTTTTATTTATGATGTCTCTTGGGTTCCAAAGGCCTCTCAACTCCATTGAGGGGTACTTCTTGCACCTGCAAGAAATCTAGTGATGATTGGAATGCCTAACAATTATATATATATATATATATATATATATATTGTGGGGTGCATCCGTCCACTCTATCTCTAGTTCATGAAATACAGAAAAAAAAAAAAAAAGTAGAAATCTACACCAGTATGCAGTCAGTAAACGCCTCATCCAATGTAAAAACAATCTGACCGCAAAGAGAGCAATATATCAAAGACGATAACCTCATTAAAAATGCATTAAAATGGCACTCATCTAGAATTGGGAGACACTATCGCTTCAACACACCTTATCCAAGCACCTACAAGAGAACCATGCTCACAGTTCACTGCAGTAGTTACAGATATTATATTATGTACCTAATGGTTTAGATATCAATATATATACAGATATGAATGTTTGTATGTTATCCAAAAAATGAATAATCAAGATTTTATTACTACATTTATCACACATGGCCTCTTATCTTAAAAACAGGGAAAGCATATTATGTATCACCTTTCACCGCTAGGAATTTTGGTTCATGATAATCTCAAACACATTTTAATATATTAAATAAATAATGGTTTCATGGCTAAACTCTCATATAAAACCTATTTTTCAAAAAAAATTGTGGCACTATTGACAAATTGAATAGTTTTTTATTACAGACTATGAAAATGGAAATAAGCTTGAATTTCAAATATTGAAAACCGGGGCAGTAAATTCATAAAATTAGAAGCATTCAGGGCTAGACATAAAACAAATCAGAAACAGTTTCTGTAGGCAACCCACCCAAGAAGCTCTTTCTCAGAAGGCATTAAGGTCAACAAAATATTGAATGCAAGTTCGAATTTAATGAACTGCTGACTTTCGGAAACTTGAGAAACAAATCATGATTTTCCATCTAATAGCTTACACAAGCAAAACAAAAAGTAACCAATCCAAAAAACAGGTAGATGTGATCCATAATATTATAAATTAAGACAACATAAAAAAAGAAACAAAATAATGCCAGTATAATTTGCCGAATTCAAAGAGGGAAGATCCTTACAAGTGACCCCAAAAAGATGCAAGAGACTGAAGCCAGTCTGATAAATTAAGCCCATCATCTTTTAGCTTCTCACGCCCACCTTGTGCCAATCGTTCAATTACAACATATTCTAGAATATCATACTCTAACTGCACACACGCACAAAAAAAAAAGTCTTTTAGGTATTTACAGCAAAATCAGTAAAAGAAAATACTCTACCAAAAATGTAAGCAACAGGAATAATGTGTTCAAAACTAAGGTTTGAAAGATATGAGGAAGGGAGACATGACCACTTGTTTATTGCAACATTAGGAATGGGATTAGGCCAGTAGATTTAAGGCCTAGTTAGCAAAACCGAGAGAAGACTGTTAATTCTGGTGATGCATTAAGAAATGCTCATCTCTTTTTGATGAAAGGAGAAGAACAACAACCGTGTTAGACGATAAGCTACAATTGATTGTCACAAAGTAGAGGGTCATGCTACACCTTATTCCCCTAAAATTTAACTGATCTTCAAGGTGGTGTTAGAGCTTGAATTTATAAAGTTAACATTTCCACCATCACCAATAAGCATTTCACATTCTCCCTTCCAACTCCTCCTTTAAGCTTACGAACGGTCAAAAGTTTGCTTGTACTATCTTCCAGCCTTCAAACTAAGCTTACACGATAGTGTAAGAACTTTGCCAATATCTTAGGTTTGCTCATCAGAAGGAAGATGGACACAAAGAGTGTCATTGGAAATGCCTATACATAAAATAGTCAAGGGGAAGAGCTGAAAAACTTCTGGTTGAATTTAAAAACAAAGAATTTAAGGAAATTCTAAAAACTCATCACCACCATTTGCTTTGGTAAATCGATGTTTGTTTGATTTTTTTCAATATTAAACTATATATTCTTTAAAATAAAATATATATAGTATTTGAATCAATTTCACGATGATTTATGCTATGAATAATCTAGATTAGTGGGACAATCAAGCAATTGAAATTTCAGGAATTTTTGAAAAAAAATGTTGTTCATTTGGCTATTGGGCCAATTAAAAAAAAAGGACCTTTTATGGAATTAAATTATTCAATAGATAAAAACCTTATGCCAATATTAATTCCTATATGTAATGACTCCTTTGAGAAAGAAACTGTTCATATGGAAGCTCTCTTTGAAAATTTCAGTTTTCAGGTCATGTTAGACACAAGCACCTGACCCTATATACAAACACTAATATAAAAGCATCACTATTTGTGTGGCATGTGCTCTAAATATGGCACCAAGATGGGAGTATGATGTGACAGCCAAGGAATCCAAGAAGATTATTAAGTTTGATGGACCTACCACCGCTAGCTACCGATAAGATTTAGGCACTAAATTTCTATTTGCTTAATAAATGCCACAAAAAAGCACATGAAATAATTTGCAATGCTCATTATCTTTTGCTCATGAATGATATTTATAATTTATTTCATTATTATCATGCTTGAAACATGTGGTCTACAAAAATTTGTACCCTAGCCTCTCCGCGCCTCTTTAGTTGACGGGAAGAGTTTTAACGGATTAAAATTATGGGGTAAATTTTCAGAAGGCAGATTAGACTTTATTAGATACTACCCAGAGATTTCGCCTCATTTTGCGAGGACTTTATGACCTGAGTTCTGGTTTCCTATAAGCGCAAACCCCTATAATTAATAACCCCTCCCGATAATGAGAGAAAACTTTAAATTAAGAATAGTCGTGAGATAAACACTGAGTACCTATCGTATAGTAGCAGCAACTTTAGAGATTTTAAAATTATATTTTAGGAATTTTTAAGATTTGAAATTTATCACTCTAAAATTTAAAATGGGTGATGGGGGAATAAGGACGAGCCCGATCAAGATCACATGGTTTCGTTGACCTAAGCTGTCAAGGTCCCTCGTCTACTTAGTTAGTGGAGGTAAACGACCCAACCCGACAGAAGGAACCTTTTAGGATCTTCAATGAGAGGAAGAAGCACTTCCTTCTTAAGCTTCTTGGGAGAGGAGGGGGGCGAGAGGGAAGGAGACAAGGAGAGAGCTGAATCAGAATTATCATTGCTTAATCATGTTCACTAATACAACCTATAGCTTTATTTATAGGCAATAAATAGCTACATCAATGGCAATACAAGCTATTCAAGAAACTAAAGAAAGTATAAACCTAAATCTTGGACTAATATCAAATAATCTCCACCTTGGTCCTAGATTTACACAACTAAAAAGGATATATGTTGTTTACAAAGAACAGCCCCGCCAGTCTTTCCCGCCAATTGTGTCCACCGGACGGTTAACAACTCCTTAAGAACTGCAACACCTCTTGACAGATCTTCTCCTGTGGAACTGCATGTATTTTGCATATTGAAGATTTGTGGATATAGAATTTTTATTTAAACTTGAGCCCCTAACAATTAACTTTACGATTTGGGGTCATTGCTTTGAAATTTGTGTGGAACCTCAGGTTGAAAGTTTGTCAACATGTACATCTTCGGGGTGGAGAAATATTTGTATTTTGCTTTGAGGTTTGAGTATTATGAAAATAGGGTCCCCTCCAATTAAGATTTTCTGTCAACACAATCATCATCAAGGTGTTACATAATTAGTTATTTAAGCCTTATCATCTCTGTTCACTTACTAAAAGAGGACCAGGTTTAACGATTGATGATTATACAAACACTAAAATTGAATATTTATATTTTAAGATGAATTTCATTTAGAAAGCCTCCGAAGAGTTACAGTAGATTTGTGATTAGGCGTTTGCTTGTTAATCCAAGCCTAGTCAACTCCAGTCCTTTCAAGGAGGATGAAACTTGAAATATTTGACCCGCGTAGCATTCTCGGACTATTAGATTTAGAAATCAAATCTAACGATCGGAGCACATGCGAATGTATTTTCAACCTTAGATTGGAGCTATTATAGGGGTACTTGAAAATTTGTATTGAATCCGTGAAGCATTCTCTATCAGAGCATGGTTACCCGGGATGCAGACTCGACGGAGTCGAGCTCTTTTCCACCCCGGGAGAATGATGCGGACATCCGACGGTGGACGTTAATCAAAGGAAGAGACGAAAATCGACGGCTTAGATCACTCCTTTTTTTTGTTTATTAATTATATTTTGATTTAGTTTTGCATTTGTTGTTTTTACCCTTATTTAAGAGTATTGTCTTATATAAGACTAAGGGGGCAAAGTTGTCTTTTAATTTCTTTTAAAGCCTATATATAGAGGCTCTTGCTCTTATATTAGATCAATGATGAGTTATTAAGAAATAAAATTTTCTTTGCACTTGTGTTCTTTGGAGAGAACTTGGGTGAGAATCCTATGGGAGTGATCGGAGTTTCCACCAGCCGCAAGATGGGTCCGAGCTCGTGGCGTGAAGTCCCTTTGAGAAGGGCAACGTAGTACCCGTCAGCCGCACGATGGGTCCAGGCTCGCGGTTGTATCTTCTATATTTTGTTTATTTTCCTTCTTATTGTGCTCCTAGTCGTCATTTTCATCCATCTCCTCCCACGGGTCACCCCAACTGCCGCCCTCCCCTTACCAATTCACTTCCCTAACCAATCCACCCTCCTTCCCACTCGGCTATCCATCCTCCCCTCCCAAACCGCCAACTTCCATCAAGCCATAACCTAATTCCTTCCCACTCGGCTATCCATCCTCCCCACTCGGCTATCCATCCTCCCCTCCCAAACCGCCAACTCCCATCAAGCCCTAACCTAGCCACCGGTCATATCCCAATCCCCTTTGCCTCCAAAATTTCAAACCTTCCTCCCTACTTACCTTTTTCCTCCAAGCCTCCTTTGGAAAACCTTGATTGTTCAATCAAATTTGAATTTTGAAATATTTCCAAATTTAGAACTCTATTTTTGGAAGTTTTCAAATCAAATCCACATTAACCTCTAATTAGATTGGATTTAAATTTCAAAACCTTTCCTAATTCATCAAACCTATTTTAGGAAAGTTTTAAATTAAATCCATTTGAATCTCAAATTCAAATTGGATTTATTTAAACACTTTCCTAATTCTTAAAAGCCTTATTTAAGTAACCCAAATCACCTCCCCAATCTCCTCCATCACCATTAAGCCGCCGGCCCATATATTAAATCCTAAAGATTTATTTCCTAAAGCCCCTACTCTCTCTTGGAAATAATTCAAACCCATCCACCTCACCTGGCCGAAATCCCTCCTGTGCATCCACCTCTTAAAATCTTACCAAAAATCCTGATTCTATTTTGGAATTAACTCCATCCCCGTTTCCCCCCTTGCTGGCCGAATTTTCCCAATCCCCTTACATTAGTTTTCTCCCTTAAAACCTCCCAAACTCCCTCCACGTGGAATTCTCCTAGCCCCCAATACTGCTGCCAGAGGATTTCCAGCCGCTGTCCTTGTTTCCCCACCCTACGGAAGCCTCAAAACTGCTGCTGCCCTGGAAATTCCAGCAAAGGAAAATCATTGTGCCGCTGCCAGAACCCTCCTGCTGCTGTCCAACGCCCTCTTATGGCTGCTGTTCGGATTTCCTGAGACATACAACTTGTCGTCCAGCCGCTTGGAAGGATCCCTAACCTCTATCCAAGGATTCAAGACCAAGATTGATGGTTGTTCCCACTCAGAAATTGCCAAAAGTTGCTGTTTAGATGTCGATTTGCTCTTCAAGACCCATAGGACTCAAAACCCCATACCCGTTCTACATCATTCTCATATCTTACATTTAGGAACTTTAATGTAAATCTTGAAGCACATGAGGAGAATATTTTGGCGTATCAGAGCTATTGTATGGGTTTTTTAGCACTTTTAGCCAATTTTTTTAATGATTTTTATCCCCTTATTTATTTATTTATTTCATTAATTATGTGCAGCAGGAGGGGTGTCTTTCTCATTTGAAAATTCGACAGCTCCCAACGTCCCCTGCATGCGAAGGAAGGTAGGGAGAGCACTTGCCCTTTCCATCCGCCCGACCAAATAGGATTTGACAGCCGAGGGCTTCGGGACGTTGAGTAGCCCCAGCATAAGTCTTTAATCTTTAATTTGCTCACAACACTTGCTAATGTAAATTTAAAAAAAAAAAAAAACTCCTTTTAATTTTCCTTAAAATTTAGCAGCTTTTTGATGCCTCCTCCCCAAGAATGGAGTTTGGTCAAATCCACCAAGTCAGATAAGATTCGACAGTCGAGGACTTTGGGACACTAATTAGTCACGGTATGAGTGTTCGGCGATCCCTGTTGTAGTACCTATTATTATTATTATTATTATTATTGACAAACTTGTCCTACCATGCCACTCGTTGGAAGGAGTATGGGGTCGATCGGGCTGGGCGCAGCAGATTGGGAAGGATCAACGAGCTTGTAGAATCAAGTTGAGAAGTTGGGAGTGGGATCATATTGGAGCACAGGATCAAGATGAAGGCTACAATCGGGGTCGGGTGCAGGCGGAAGTTGGCTTCAGGTAGGAGCATGCACAGCAAAAGACGGGATCGGTGGATGGGATCTCTGTGTGCAGCACAGGAAGGTCGGGAGAGAAGGATCGACGGCTAAGCTTCGCATGCAGGTCCGTGCGAACGAACTGGGAGGGACAAGCGAGGCTTTCTTACTTGCATGAGTTTGAATCAGGAACGTCAGCCGAGCGGTTCCTTTGGAGATTTTAGCATCGTGTGAGGGGGTGAGTGGGCGGTTGTGAGATCGTGTGTGAGCGGGGTAGTGGATGCTGGCCGATGATTAGAATTCAACGGTCAACAAAAGAATGCTTTTGTTTTTAATGCAATTAGGTTGTCACGAAACCTTGCTTCATATCTAATTGGAAAGGCTTATGGAACCCATGAATCATCTACTAAGTTGAGAGATTCAACAAAACTCACTATTGCGATTTTTAAAAGCAAAAGAAAAGAAATCGCACCAAATTAAAGTTTTAAAATAAGGACATTTTTACTTTCCAATATAGCATTATGCGTTATCTTTATACAAGGACTTTTCCCTTAAATATAATATCTAAATAGATAGACAAACAGTTATTGATGACATAAGCTCCACTGGTCATTAGCATATAAATGTTCTTAGAAATTGTTACTTTAATTATCACTGTAATAAAAGTAGATACACTAGGAGATGTTAGAGTTGGTGGTGCCCCTCAGTCTCTTAGGCAAAATATAGAAACAGATAACAAGAAACAACAAGCTTTATGCCAAAATATTTAAAAAATATTATTATTATTATTATTATTATTATTATTATTATTATTATTATTATTATTATTATATAACACAAACTTGCCATGCCATGCCACTCATTGGAAGGAGTTAGGGTCCGATCTGGCTGGACTGCTGGGCGCACGAGATTGGGAAGGATCGACGAGCTAGCGAGATCAAGTTGAGAAGCCCGGAGTGAATCAAGTTGGAAACCAAGTGCAGGATCGGGTTGGAAAGTCAAGCACAGGATCAGGAAAAAGGCTACGATATGGGTCAGGCGATGCTAGCTTCAGGTAGGAGTGTGCATGGCAGAAGATGGGATGGGCAGCTGAGATCTCTGTGTGCGTCATAGTGAGGTTGGAAGAGAGGGATCGACGGCTGGGCTTCATGTGCGGGTCCATGTGAACGCATAGGGAGAGGCAAGCGAGGCTTTCTTACATGCATGAGTTCGAATCAAGAGCGTCAAGCGAGCGGTTTCTTTGGGGTTTTAGAGCCGTGGAGTGGGTGAGTGGGCGGTTGTGAAATCATGTGTGAGTG
The DNA here is from genome assembly GCF_001605985.2 of Dendrobium catenatum. Lineage (NCBI taxonomy): Eukaryota > Viridiplantae > Streptophyta > Magnoliopsida > Asparagales > Orchidaceae > Dendrobium > Dendrobium catenatum. The sequence goes on along the minus strand of NW_021319932.1, from coordinate 1,422,345 downwards.
GGGTAGTGGGAGCCGGTCGGTGAGTAGAGGTCAACGGTCAACAAAAGAAAGCCCATGTTTTTAATGCAATCAGGTTGCCATGAAATCTTGCTTCATATTTAATTGGAAAGGCTTATGGAAGCCATGAATCATCTACTAAGTTGAGAGATTCAGCAAAACACACTATTGCAATTTTTAGAAGCAAAAGAAAAGAAATCACACCAAATTAAAGTTTTAAAATCAGGTTGCTTTTACTTTCCAATATAGCATTATGTGTTATCCTTATATAAGAACTTTTCCCTTAAATATAATATCTGAATAGATAGACCAACGGTTATTGATGACATAAGCTCCACCGGTCATTAGCATATAAATGTTTATAGAAATTGTTACTTTGATTATCACCATAATAAAAGTAGATACATTGGGAAATGTTAGGGTTGGTGGTGTCCCTCAATCTCTCAGGCAAAATATAGAAAAAAATAGCAAGAAACAGTATGTTTTATGCCAAAATATTTAAGAAACAATTTTGCACCTGTGTTAAATATTTGAAAGCATCTACAACAGGTGTTATCATATCCTTGTATGCCTCAATCTGCAAGACAAGGTTGTACCATCAGATTTATAATAAAATTCAGAATGAATGAATCTGGCAATTTAGAATTTAGAATTTATAAATGGTAAACAACATTTCAGATAAACATGATACCTGGTGAACAATGGTTCGTAAAACAGTCATTGGATTAGCATGAGCAAGCTTGGCCACCATACGACCAAGTTGCTTTAAGTTTTCCTTGGCAAGTCGTTTCAATAATCTACGAGTGTCCAACTGAAAAAGAGAATAAAAAGTTTAACCATACAACCATGCAAACATAAGGAATTGAGAGAAACTTTCATGAACCTTTGCAATCTGCCTTGCAGCAAGGACCATAGGAATGCATTCATCGTCCTTCTCCCATTCACCATACAGACGATAACGGGCCTACAAATATCAGCCACCTCCATAAAATACTGTAAAACCTCTAATAAAGGAATAATAACAAAGAGAAAATCATGGAAACCTCATATGGAAGTAGGGAAAGAACTTCCCATATTCCCTGCCCCACTGCTGGATTTGCAGGTATTAACTGCAACGATGGGAGCAAGCAAGCTCCTAGAGCCTCCTCAACCCTCAACCTGGCTTCCTTGGCTTGAAAGCCAGGATGTTTTCTAGTTACGTCCCCAGTAACATGAGAAAGTAGGTTTCCAGCAACACTAGCAGATTCCTGAGCCGAAAGGTAGTATGCTCTTAAAACTCGACAAACCTGCATAGAAGAAATTGAATAATTTTAACTGTATTGATTAGATAGAAAACCAAAATAGTAATTCCAACTTCATTATAAATAATCTTATGCTAGCTTAAAGACAAGATAGTTAATAGTAAAATTAAAAAATTAAAAAATAACTTTATACTAACCAATCAAACTCAACAATTACAACAAAGGGTGGATCATCAAGTACATAACAAATTTTTTTTATAATTTCCAGGCCATGCCATCAGTTCATGAGCTGAATGGCACGTATTGCATAAGGACCAGTAGCTGAAAGCCGTAAATTGCCAAAATAGTAAACCTTGCTTAATCAAAAACCATTGACTATAATCACTATTCACATTAATGCATTTAAGATTATTTCTAGGCTCAATGACCGATCAAATTGATTTATCAAATAATAACTACTCAAATAGCACAAACCCTGGAAATATTTGACAAGCAGAACACAAGCGGTTATTCTTCATAAAACAGTACATCACAATATATTATCCAAAACCACCTTACCCTTCTAATTAATGCCATACCTTCTGCAAAAGAATGGTATCACGATGTAGGTAAGGACCAGCAGCAGCAAGCATTTGAAAAAGATCCCTCGAAAGATCAACCTGAGGAACTGGAATTGATGATGTAATTACCGACTCTGTGGTATCTGAACAAGTGGTAAAGGAGTTGCCAATGTTTTGGAGACGTTTATGACAAACAATATCATAAGAGGAGGCGATGCTCTTCTCTATAGCCCTATCAAGATAGATAATATCCTTTAAGAATGTAACATGTCAACCGGGCCATAAAATTACCATAAATTAGTACGCCTAAATAGCAACAAAAGATTCATAAATCCACCTCAATTGAAGGGGATAAGGCCAACGAAGATCACAACAAGATTTGACAACAAAGATGTAAAAAAAAAAAAGCATGGCAATTCATTTGTACAAGTCAATGATGTTACCATGTTTGCAATATAAAGTACAATATATAACCCTACAGAAAGTCGTCAGAATCATGCAAATAATCAGATGTTTTGCAATATAACCGCCCAAAAAAAAATTCAGGCGCCTTAAATAACATAGAAATGGAATATTCTAAAATACATATTGCATGGAAGTAAAAAGAGTGCAATTAAGCAAACATTGCTTAGAAGACTCACAATGCAAGCAAGTCAAATCTTGCAAAAAAACTCAATTATTAGAATGAGGATTACATGTGTACCTAAATAAGCCCTCACAGACAAGAATATGTGCAACGGGGTTCAGATGGGATAGCCGATCAAAGAGAACTTGAGCATGATACCTGGAAAAGAAAGAAACACCAACATAACCAAAGGTACAAGACAGCCAAATATAACACATACTCTTAAGACTGAACATAAGAAAAATGAGTTCATATTAAAAAATTACACATAAACGGCATACAAGGAAGAAGTCGGTAAAATCATAAGAAAACACATTAGAATACAGGAAAAAAAATCTTTCAAAAGGTAAAAGCCTTAGAATCTTTAAAACACTTAGCTTATCCTTGTTATAGACTAATTTCACAAAACTTAGTTAATAAATTAGAACAGGATGAAAACTCCCTTCTATTGTAACCACAGGCTGGCCTAAAGTAATGAAAATGAACTTCCTGCTGCCTCCAAGCCACTAGAATAGCTATTCCCAGGATAAACCAAAAACATAAGAAATACCCCCATCCATTAAGATAACAAAATGTTGACCAAAATAAATTAACCTGAATGTGCTGCCGATGCCACTAGAATAGCTACTACCAAAACAACTCCAGAGAAAAAGAGAACCACGATTAGAATCCAAATCATCAAGAACATACAGTTGTTGACCTCTGTGTAATGCACAAGAGAAACAAAAAAAAAAAAAAAAAAAAAAAAATCAAATCAGACCAAACCTTGTATCCACAAAACCGGCCGGAAATCCCGCAGAAATCCCGCTAATTTACTGCAAACGGCGCCGCTCCAGTCGATTTCCCGTGAAATCCTACTCAAAAGCCGCGAGCTCGCCTCGATCGAGCGCCCAAATCGTCGTTAAATAGCGATGGGGCTGCTCGACTCTTCCTCCCGCTCTCTGCTTTCTTCCATGAACTCCTCACCCGACGTCTTGCTGCCTCCAATCCTTCTACCTCCGTCCGACCCCTCGGGCGAGAGAGAGAGAGAGAGAGAGAGAGAGAGAGAGAGAGAGGAGTCTTCTCCTTACCTGATCCACCTCCATTCCCGCCGAACTCCCTCCTCCGACCTCCAGCCAATCCGAACCCGCCTCGTGCTCCTTCCTCCGATCCGCACACACAGAGAGAGGGAGAGAGAGAGCTGAATCCCTTCATCCAACTCCTTGCCCGAACTGCTCTACCCGACTCCTCTTCTTATCCGATCGGAAGCCAACAACAGGAGCTCAAGTGCTGTGAAGGTAACCTTATCCCTTTCAAGTGCTTCTTCGGCTTGATCCCATAAATTGGAGGGGGCTGAAAGGGGAAATCGAGGATTTAAGCTATTAGGAGATTAACTAAATCTCATTCAAATGAGATATAGCTTAAATCCCGTTCAATTTCTATATAAATTTATTTGAATTAATTTTAATTGACTTAATTTGATTATAATGAATTATTTTTAATTATATTTAATTATCATTAATTATAAATTAGATTTAGTTAATTAGATTTAATGATGATCAATTATGTTTAATTATAATTATTAATTATTAATCATAATTAATTAAATTTAATTATGATTAATTTTTAATTATAATTAATT
>NW_021319932.1:1387275-1418147 GCF_001605985.2 Dendrobium catenatum | reverse complement strand
TTCAGGGAGTCTGATTCAATCTCTTTAGTTTCATCCTCAAAGAATTCTTCGTTATTAGTGATATCATTAGCATCCACGAAATGGATGCACTCCGTTTTAGATCCAGAGGGCGTTTTCTTGTTAATTCATTTCTCGATCAGAATTACACTTGCAGGGTCAAGGACTGGAGAGGCTGAAGGTTGACTGAGGTGGCTAGAACTTAGCCCAAATGGGGAATCATAGGGGCTCAAACCAACAGAAGACCCACTAAAGGGTCGGTCACCAAGACTGAGTGAAGACCTACAGGGTGGGGCAGCAACCCTGTCGTTACTAAAGGATGGGTGGTCTCGACCACAGTAATGTCCATGGTTTGATCCAACAGAAGAGGTAGGGTGGGGCTCTAGATAGTGGTCTCTGGTCGAGGGTCGGTATTTTAAATTAAGTTCTCGCCTCATGTCTTTCCACGTAGGGTACTCACCGCGAGACTCTTTATGATCTTCCAATCTTGCCCAAAATTGAAGAGCTCGACCTTTAAGGTGAGACTTAACGATGCTAACCTGGTGGGATTCAGGGATATGACATGATTCAAAATAGTCATCTAGTTGTCTAGCCCATTCCCTAAAGTGGTAAGGATCCGAGGAACCATCAAAGGTTGGCAGACGATAGGGTGACTCTAAGTGAGGTCGTGGAGGCTTAGGCTCAGGTCTCGGGTGATAAGCTGAGTGGGGCCTGTAATTAGAGTGGGGATAGTCAACGGGTTTCTCCGTCATAATTCTAGTCATATTGCCCACTAGGTTAACGATGTCATCTAAACTCTTTTGGAGTCTTATCGGATCCATTGAAAAGGGTCAAGTGAAACTCAAAGATGAGTGGGTGTAAGGGACGTCATCTAGACTCTAAGTTAGGCTCACTTAGACTCACTACAGGGGGTGAAGATAGTTTGGACAGCAAACTAAGACAAGGCATAAAGTTATCTAAGTGCTTAGGAAGGATTTTAGGATGTGGACAGCAAGTGAAAGAGTCCTAAATTTTCCCAAACGGTGATTGAACAGTGCAGGAATTAAGTAGACAGGAAGAGGGGTTTAGTGCCTAAGCTGTCTAGGTGTTAGGGAAAGATCCGAGAGAGTGGACAACACCTAAACAAGGACTTAAAGTTCGCTAAATGATGGGTAAATGCAGCAGGAACAGTGAGGACAGTGGTTATACTTAAGGTTGTGATTGTCCTAAACAAGTAGAAGCAAAGTGGGTTTAAAGGCAGCACTCTTACACTACCTAGAATGTCTCAAACCTTAATGTATGCATGCAGGAATTACGACTACAGCAGCGAAAACAGTGAAAATGTCCTATCTACGCATTGATATGCATGTAAATTTCAAACTACAATTAGAGGCTAGACCCTAGGATGCATCTAGCATAAGTCAAGCATGCTAGCCATGCTCTGATACCAAGATGGTGTGAAACATACATGCGAAGATGAGTTTCATAATGAATTTGCACGCTTAATTTTAGAGAGAACAAATAATTATATCTTTATAATGATTTGAACGACGAGATAAAACATTAAGATCGGAAAAACAAGCTTACGGTTGAATCACTTGCGTAAGAGTTAAGATCATATAACAATCAAGTCAATCTAACGTTGCGTACATGAATGGTTTTCCACAAATATCCCTAGACTAACAATAAGATTAATCACTAGAAGTGTCTACTCACTCAACTCTCTAATTCACTAAGCTTTAGCGGAGAAGCATTAACATGAGCGTCATGAATTTACTAGACCACAATTGAGAAACACTTCGAAGAGAAAAGAGTCGGGGAAGAGTTTACCCAAAGACAAATGGTGCCAAAGTGTAGTCCATTAGGTAGCCCATATATCTGTCGGTGGTCTTCCAAAGTGCTGGACAGCAGGATATCTTTGCTGGTATAAGGGGACAGCAAGCTGTATGCTGAAATATGAGGACAGCAGGGAGAAAAAACTGCAAACAGGAATTCTGGCAGCAAATTCAGCCTTCCAACGGTGCAGGACAGCCAAAATCTGAGAGAAATCTCAGGATTCTAAGCTTAGGAGCAAGGGGAATTGAGAGGGAGAGAGAGAAGAAGAAGGAGGCGGCTGTCTTGTGGGAATTCCAATTAATTCCATGAGGGGCCAGCGGTTTTCAGAGAAAATAAGGGATTAATTAGATTGGAATTAATAGCAGGTGAGAGGATTTGGCATCTATGTATGGCCGGCCATGTAGAGAGAAATAAAAGGGGTTAGAAATTAAGCAAGTGGGGACCACTAGAAATTAATCAAAATCCGATATTAATTTCAGAATTTGATTGTCTTATGTAACTCCCCAATTCAAATAAATTAAGAGGGAATTTGAATTTCAAAAATTGTAATTCATCTTAATTAATTTCCTAATTTAATTTGGCTTAATTAGGAAAGTCATTAAGGGAGGGAAATTCAAAATTCGGAGAGGAGGGCCAGAGGGGGGCCGGCGGCAAGGGGCTCCAAGGGTGGCCGGCGGGCTGCTGGGTGGATTGCCGGCCGGTGGGAGGGGCTTTATAGGCCGGCGGCCTGGGCGGCTCTAATGGGAGGCGGCGGCAAAGGATGAGGGGAAGGGAGGAGGTGAAAATTTGAAGATTTGTTTTGCTATGATTCCACTCACCTCTTTGATCTTCAAAACCGAATTCTCCACACAATTACGAATCGATCACAAGAGATAAAGGAAGAAAAATGGTAGAACAAGAAGATCTAGAACTCACAAAGAGATCTAGCTTCTCCCGTGAACTCACTAAGAGATCGAGGAGGGTGAACTCACAAAGAGATCATAAGTGGCAAATATTTTCATTCATCAAAACTAACTCTTACATGAGAATAGGGCCATATAAATAGGCATCAAAATGACAAAGAAAGTAAAGTACTAAAATGCCCCTTGGGCTACAATAACTACCAAATACCCATAAGGGTAAAAATGGAAAAACATAAAATAAAAAATAAACTACTACATAAAATGATGAAAATACAAATCATGATCGTGGCCATCGATCTCCGGCATCTCCTGAAGGTAAATGTGTCAAAATCGCTGCTGATGTTCCCATCAACAACCCCAGAGAAAAAGAGAACCACGATTAGAATCCAAATCATCAAGAACATACAGTAACAAATTAAGCAGGTGCCTTACTTGATTTTTAATTTACAGTTCAAAGAAATTCTTTTTTTTTTTCTTCAGATTCAAGCTGGCTAAACCATTTGCTAGTTTGTGGTATAATCATTTTTATTGTTTTGCAATTAAAACTTACAAATGTAAGATCATGACCCCACACAAAGGATGCCCCTCATCCTCAAGTCCCCTCTCGTACCCAGATGAAACATAAAGCATAAGATGGTAAAATAACTCGAAGCAAGTACAAGGGTTCACTTAACCAACTACCAAAAAAAGAACACCGCATCTTTGTTTTCGTTTTCTTTTCTTCCCCTAGGCTCATTAATTCTTTTTTAAATACAACAATATCATGTATGCCATGTGATATAAAAACGGGAAGCTAAAATAATGTAATTTCAATAGCTTGCAAAATAAAAAATTTGACATGCATACAAATATATATGGATAAATGTTATAAATTAGCGAGCAAAATTTATAAAAGTAAATGATGAAATTTTAGTTACATCAACAATTTTGACAATATTATAAGAGACAATATTATAAGAAACTAGTGAATTAAACTATTATATACCAACCACATTAAAATATTGGTATGCATATTTATTAATTAAATTAAATAGTCCTCTTATTATAGTAACAAAAATCCCTAATATTACACCTCACAGTAATATAAATAATTAAAACAGCTATTACAATGTACATATATTTTTAAGTAAATAGAATGCTTAATAATATAGAGTTGATTTACTACTAAGGCGTACATATGAACGTGATCAAATATGACCACAATCCATTATTATGCACGATAAATGAGGGGGCCTAAATATCAATATGCCTCAAAATTTATCTTAAACTATTGACTACAAATCCTAAAGCATTCTAGCCATATTGCTTGATGGTCCTATTCCCAAAATCCTGTATACCTTGTGAAAACTTTAATTTTGTGAGCTCATAAGAAGCGCTTGTGGAAGTAGTGGATGTCAGGAATTGGTGCAATGAGGACGCCAATGAGATTTAAAGCTGGATTTGACCGGCCCATCTCTCTTTCTTTCTTTCAGCCATTTTTTAATTGCCAATGTCACATCCTGGAGCTAAAACTAGCACACCACACCCTCATACCAAAGCCCATTAACACACACATGATACACAGCATTATATTCCTTAATATAACATGCTTTCAAATATGACCATAAGACACTTACGCATCCATTGAGCACACAAGATTAGTCTATGCTTTATAAATACAAGAAAAAAAAAATGACGAGGAAATACATCCACAACAAAGTATAAAATTAACAAGTTCCATCAATCATAAAACCAAACACTAGCAGATATGCAATCGATCTCAATGTTGCAATCAACAGCATTTGAGCCAAATTCAGTATGAATATAACTTTCCAGCAAAGCATACCAGTCATCTATTGAAAGAAAACCAATGAGAAGACCAAAACTCTGGTTATTTTCGACCTCAGCAGCATGCTCCATAACAGCTTCACTCTCCATGTCCAGTGCGGTAAACAAATCGACTGTAACATCTTGCTTCTCATCTTCCATGAGATCTTTTCCAGTAGCAGCTAAATTTATTTTACCAATTTTGTTTGCCTGAAATAAATTCCCAAAATTTTAGAGCTTTACAGTAATGCGATGAAACAAAAAAAAATGTTCCCAAAAATATAGGCTGACAAAAAAAAAAAACTTCCTTCAAAATCTAAAAAAAAAATCATAATCCAGTTGTAACCTCCTCAGTCACCTCAAAACATTATTTAAAATTGTGTAATATGAGGCCCGCCTCAATAAAATTCCATTGAAAAGCATCTCGAGCTTTTTTTATGAGGCTTGCATCTCAACTTAGCCAAGGCTTGCCTTGAGTTTGGACTCGCCTCGTTGGTGTGAGGCTTACGCCTCACCCTATTTATATTATTGTTTTAAAACTTGCTTAAATCATAAACTAAGCCCCAAATAAATCACGCCTTAATGCACCCTTGAGCCGCAGGAACTTTCACTCGACTGTCTCGACCTCTAGTTCATTGCCTTCACCGCAAACACCACCATCGTAGCCGTCATCAACGATCACTTGAAAGCTGTACACAACTAATACCACCTCCTCTAAAAATTTTAGAGTATTAATCTCATCTTTATGTTGATGAAAAATATTTATGAAAAAGGTAGATGATTGAAATAAATGAAAAAGTTGATTGGGAGGCATTGGACTCCACCAGATGAGCCAGTGGAGAGACCAATTGGTTATGAAGGCTAAACAAAAACCCCCAGAAGGAATTCCAACAAATAATGAAAGCCATTGATAACATTTTGATGCAACATATTAAATGAAAGAGTATCTCCACAACCTGAAAACGGGGTTTACAAAAGGATAAGCATCTTAACAAAATGAGCATAAATCAAGCATAACCTGCAAAAGTCATAATGGGAACTTTCTGTATGGATGGAACATAAAACAGATTTAAGTGTAATAATTCAGAAGACAAGTCAAGTGGGAGTTAGATCTAAAGAGTGGGGATGGGAAAGTATTGCAGCCTGCATATTCCTTCTCAGTCCCTTCTAATGGGATGCAACCAAGGGATATAAAGGTATTCAGATGGAAGGAAATTAATCAAAAGAGGTATAAAGGCGTAACTGAATTCATTCATTTAACATCAGTCATATTTGAGAAGGGTATTATAAAAGAAATGGCAGCTTTTGAAGGTGGCACAAAGGCTTAGAAGAAATTTATTATTGTATTGATCATAGAGATGAAATTGTATTTATTAATCTATGATGATAAATACAATTTCATCTAAGTGTTAAGGTGGCACAAAGGCTGAGAAGGTAAGCAAAAAGGAAAGACAATTGAAAGGTAGTCCTCTGATGACCTATGCCACTAGCTGGATTTCTTTAACCATGCACGTAAGAGAGGCTAGTACGTTTCCACCCTTTATTACAAAGCAAACCCCTAGTTGGCGTCATGGATTCCATTCCTTTGTTGATACAATTAGACAAATCAAGAACAATTGGACAATGATAAAAAAAGATTCTTCCTATATAAAAAATACACTCCAACAGCGTTTGTTACAATGACTTTCTAACTGCAACTTCCTCTTCTTTCCTAGTATTTCACTGAGAAATAAGACATTTGACAGCTAACATATGGGAAGCAGAAGAAAAACTTCATTGTTATGAATCAAGTACAGAACATATGCGGGATGCTTGGGCAGTATACCAAATTTGTTATAACATGTTCAATCTAGTTTTGCTGTTGATATCTTAAGGGACTTCTTTATCCATTGGCAATGAGTTTTGAAGAATTAGGTGAATTTCTATTTATAAAGTTTTGGTTTCTGTGCTTATCCCCAACTGCGGGTTTCGATTATAACTATTTTTGTTAAATTATGTAGATAATTTAAAGAAAAATGGATGGATGACATTGAGATGCTAGTACTGTGCCAGTGATCAATAACCACAAGCATGGGCTGTAACAGTGACCAATCATCAAAATTTTCCCTGGCCAAATTATACATGTTGTAGCTTGCATCCAAAATCAACAGCACGATGCCCACTGCATTACCGAATGCCTAATCAGTAAGTCTTTTAATAAGTAATGACCTAGCCCTTGGAGAATTTAAAAATAATTCCCTATAGAATACGCTATAGCTGGGAACATAATGTAGACAAGGGGGGGTCAACCCATATCCAAAATAATATGAATTTTGGCTTCCCTTGAGTCTACTAGCTCAATCAAAATTGAGCTGAAATTTTAGCTCATTTATGAGCTAGTCTTTAGTTCATTTATTGAACTAAGGGTTAGCTCATTATTAGCTATAATTTTAGCTCATAGTTATCTTTTTATTAAATGTATTTTTATGCTTTTTAGGTTTTTAATTATTGTTGTCTCTTGGAATTCCAAACCGGCCTTTGGAATTCCAAGAAATGTCTTTTCCCATGCGGTGGCTCCTTGGCTTCCTCCCTTGGGCTGCCGTTTCCCGTGCCTTGCTTCTTGGATCTCCGGCCGGCTGCTGGATTTTCGTGCCTAGGCTCCTTTCCGTGACCGTGACTCCTTGGAACCGTGCGGCCTCCTTGGCTCCCGCGGTTTCCTCTTCGGTTCCTTGGCTTGGGTTGTGTTTTCCGTGAAAAGCATTTGGGATTAATGCTTGTGATGTTTAGGTTCTTGTGATAATTAATGTTAGTGTCTCTTTGTATTCCCTTTCATACCTATATATATGGAGGATTTGTAATGTTTGAAGTTATGTTATGAAATGTTATTTTTTGAAAAGCTATAACCTGCGGGTTTGCTTTGGAAATCCTGCGAGCTCTTTCCACCCTTCTTCCTCATCCACTCCGGAAATCCTGAGGGCTCTTTCCAACCTTTCTTCTCGGGCTTCTAACCTCTTTCGTCTCTCCGCAAGTGCCACTCCACCTGTATCTTTCTTCCAAGTGCAGCAACTTTAGGGTGTGTCGTTTTATTTTATTTGGAGTCGTTTGTAAGAGTTTAAGTTATTAAAATCAACGATTGTAGTTTTAATTTCCGCTGCTTAGTCTTATTTAAGTTACCTCTTCTTTTGAGGTATTTTGTGTCTTATTTTTTATAGGAAGTCAATTTTTATTTTTGTGTAAAAAAATATAGGGTCCCCTATATTTTTTGATCGCATCATAACAAGAAAGAATGATGAAATAATTTCTTCAAACATCTAGCAGGAAACCAAAACTTTTAGAAATAAAACTACATAAGAAGAAAGAACAAACTTCTTCAAACCGCTTTGCGATGAGTGCATCATAATGCTCAAATGCCTCCTCATCCTTCGGAAGTAAGTGGGCACATCTGAAAGTAATAATAAATACGATTAAATAAACAAAAAAAGACTAACTAAAAATCAACAAACGTACAATCAAATAACTGGTCTGAAATTATATTAGAAAGCGGAGGGATATTGGACTTAAGAAAAAACGTGCAGACTAACAGCCCTGAGCACACACAGGCAAGCATCTGCATATATTGAGAAAAACAAACAGCGGGATGGACCATACAGCAATTATGTACTTAAAATCATTGAGAGTTAAAATAATAATGCAGATCAGATAAAGCAAAATTAACAAAATTTTAGGGTAAAAACTCCCTTCAAAATCTCTTTATAGTGATAACATCATTTCCACACAAATAGAGAAAATGAAATAATTTCTAAAACGGATTTCTATCAACAAAAGAAATCAAATGAGACCTAAAAAAACTCTGATAGAATTGTTTCATAAATGAAAGAAAATAGTCTTCCTCTATAAGGATGAAACAAGAATTAGTGAATTAAGTGAGATTAATAATATGTAACAATTTAATAGATAATTTCAACATACAAAATACTCCTAGGTAAGAGGATAAATCTGTCTAACAGTGTATCATAAAATCATTAATATCATGAAATAAATGGTCTATAACAAAGAATGCTAGCCGAAAGCATAATCTTCATAATTCAAACAAAATGAAAATAATTATCAACACAACATGCTACATAATATAATCAACCGGTGTAATTTTCAATATAAGTCATCTAGTATTTCATCATAAAGAACGTTTAGGATATCGTTAATAGCACTAACATAGGATCATATCACAACATTCTTTTTTTTTTCTGTTTTTAACATGGTATTTGAAGGATTATCTATTAAAAAAAAAAGAAATCCTATTTTAGCATAGGATAATATCACAGCCGAAATCATGATCTTAGGGCATTCAAAATTTTCTCAAGTAAGAAGAACAAATGTTAGATCATAGGACCTTTGTAATCATAACAAATTATATTCCAACATCATAATATTTGGGGCTTCAAAAATTCATGCCCTACTCTTCTTAAGAGAGTTGAGTGCCCATGTCAAAATTTTAAAGGAATATTAGATTACTGATAAAATAGCACCAAGAGATTTTACCTTCATTTTGCGAAGAGTTTAAGATTTGGTTTCATATTTCTCATAGGTGCAAGCCCCTATGGTTTATTACTCCAATCAATGTGGAGAGAAAACATTTGATTAAGGCTTGTCATTAAATGCTAAATGCTAAGCCTATAATAGAATCAATTTTAGATTTTAGGATAGGAAAATTTACTGACTTTAGTTTGATGCCAATGGCTGGGAAATAATGGTGAAACCAATCAAGAGCTTGTGATTCCATCATCCCAAATTGTCTTGGATAATGGTTTATTTAGTCAACGAAGATAACTGGCCCAAGGGTTGTAAATAAGCCGAGTCAACTCGTGAGCCTATTCGAACTCGACTCAATAAGGAGCTCACAAGCAGAGCTTATCAAGCCTCAAGCTTGAGTTAGAGTTTGACGAGGCTCGACTTATGAGCTCGCAAGCTGGCTCGAATTAGCTATTAGAAATTTTTAAAAAATAATAATAATATTTTCACTGTTTACTCCAAAAAGCTACAAAATTAAAGTTGTCTCTTTTAAGTAGACGAGTTAATAAAGCTGCATGAGTTGCAGCTTTCATTAATTTCGCCAACATGCTTTTGTTCAAGCCATCTTATCTGGAGAAAAAGTTGCAACAATAGTAGCTCCATTCTTCTTATTCGACGCGGTGATCACCAACCATTCTTCCTGTGGCAATAGCAACCTCGCGAGTCTATCTTTATTAACACTAGCCAAGCTCGAGCTCGCGATTTGGCCGACGAGCCAAGATCAAGTTAGGCATGACTCGAACTCGGCTCGACTCATTTACACCCCTAACCAACCCAACAAAACCAAAGGGAACTTACCAAAAGTCATAGATTGTATCGTCCAAATGCTCTTATAGTAATGGGGTGGATGGTTTTCTAAGAAGATTATTGGAAGTCAACCTTAGCAGACAAAAGAATGTCTTATCAAGTACACTATGATTCATAACTCAAGGGGGCTAGACCATTGAGGAACATTTGACTTTGCTCGTGACAGCAATTTAATTGTGACATCTTGTTGCGAAATACACTGATTAGAGATCTCCGATCATAAGTGTCATTTGCGGAAAAACTATCCAGCTAGAGAACATGTGCAAAATCCTTAAAGTTGTGAGATATTTTGAAAATGATAATAGTTATACGCTTAATACAATATTAGCTTTTGTGAATTTAGGCTTATCATAAACTTATTACTCTCAACAAATCATTGCTTAAGGTGGATGGATTGTTGCTTTAAATTTAGATTGATCATTTTGGCTTGGATATTTTTTATTTTGCAATTTTCTTGAGAATTTTTGCATTTTTGTCTTAATTTGAACCTGAAAAGAATTGCATCGGGATTTAACATTTTAAAAATCGGATTTCCTCTCGTTGAAATTCACTTTAAACACGGCTACCATTTAGGAGAGATTGTTTGAATAATTAGTGTTTAAAAAAAATAGATCTTGATGTTCTGAGTTTGAATTCTAAAAATGAATTTTCAAAATACTTGCACATCCTTCAATAAATTTTGCACAATTTTTGGAGTTGAATAATTTATATTCATTTTATTTTAGTCTGCAAAGCATTCTTTGACATGAAGTTTGAGTGTTTTTCACATTTGTTGAAGCACAAGAAAATGATTCTACTTTCAATGATAGGGATGTACTTTCTTATACATGTAAGATTTTTAAAACACTTGCATGATATATTTGTACACTTTTTGGTTCACTTATATGACACTTACACAATTTTTTAAGCATTGAATTTCAATTTGACGTTTGCACATCATTGGAAAAGTATCAAATTTTAGTCAATTGCATATATTCATTGTCGTTAAACTGCATGGATAGCTTTTTATTTTGAGTTTTAATTATTGCAATTTATTTGCTTGCAAGTATGTGATACAGCTCCAGTTACAATGACGTACAAATAAGATTATATTTTGTATTTTCAACATATTATAATTTTGCTTGTATATGATTATATTTTATGTATTGAGACCCCCTATCATATCTTTTTTTTCTTCTATAAAAAGGCTGGAGTTATGTTATTCATGTCCAATTATTCTCTAACAATCAAAAGTGATTCTATGTGTGTGGTGAAGATGTTTGTGTTCGCGCTCTTAGCAAGCCCATTACATTACTCATGATCTCCTTGATTGCTCACCTTCAATTTATTTACAGTTATAGGAGGTTTAAATGTTATATTTTTAATTTGCATTTTACCCTTTAAATTGACTGTTTGTTAATGCTGCCATAAAGTTCTTTTAGATCTCTGCATTCCTAGGTAGATCCTATTCAATGTCTCCAGTATTTTGGCAATATCTCACATGTCTCCCCCATGCTTGAAAAAGCATGAATAGCTTTCAATTGCATGTATGAAGGCGCACCCATGCGTGTTGAGACAAACCATAAGGGTACTTATTGTCATGCATTTTCGTCCGCATGTTAGAATAATGCACAAGAATACTTCTTTGATATCAGCAAGGCAAAATTGACAACTAAATTTTTGCCTTTTTATGCGCGATATGAGAAAATGATAGGAAACACTTGAAATCAAGTATTTCCTATTCACCTTACAGCAAAACTCTACGAAATACTGCTGTCCGGAGCAGGGAAAACAGTTAAAACAGCAAAAAAAACTGTTAGAAAACTGAGAAAATTTCGTCATGAAAAACTGTATTTTACTAGTAGAAGAAGAAAACAGCAAAGATTACAATTGATCCTCAATTCGAGAGGAGGATCGATCTCTCCCAAATCTCTAGACGCCGCTAGAGCCCAAAGAAAACTAAATCAAATTTCAGCCCAAATTCAAGATGCCCAAACCCTAGGAAAAACATATATTTAATGCATACAAATCAAAAGGAATTCCCTAAACAGTCCCTACATTCAAATTTCTCTCTGAAACCCCCCAAAAATCCTTCCTAAAACGCTCTATATGAGCGGACGGGCCGCTCGTTCTGGCGGAATCTCCGCCTGTTTTGCGATTTTGCCCGTGAACCGGTCCCGCCTGGACCGGCTGGACCGGTCCAGTGGACCGGTCTAACAGAAAACCAAAGAATATGCGATGAAAACGCAATATTGTTGAGATCCAAAATTTTTTTTTTATATTTCATTTTGTTCTTTCTTTTTTTTTTCTTTTCTCTATTCTTCTTGGCTATGGACAATTCCTTCATTTGAACCAATGATGTACCAAGTATTTCTTTTATGAAAAGTTTCAGGTCACTGGAATTCTAGCAATCATGAGGTTTGAACAGCAGCTGGCACTAATTTTTAAGAGAGCAACAGAAAGGACAATGGGTATAAGATCTGATTGAACAGCAGCATTTCAGATGATGGCGGTCCACACAGACATTTTCTTGCTGGAGCAGACCAGAACAAAACAGCAGGGAAACAGATTTAAGAAAGGAAAAGGATCAAAATGATCTCTTAACTCTTTATGAAAGATCAAAATGGTCCCCACGAGATGATTTTGATTCTTTTTTAAAGAGTTGAAAGGACAAAATGATCGTTTAATATAGTTAGAGATCATTTTGATATTTAATAAAGAGTCAAGAGACCATTTTGATCATTTTCATTTAAGAAATTAGAAATGCTGCAAATCTGCAATATCCTTAGTGCAGAATTTTCCATTGTAGTCAAAAAAAAAAAAAAAGGGTTGGCGAGGTTGTTGAAGCGTCTGTTTTCAGTCAAAGCCTTTTGGAAACCATCTTTCATTATTTTGTAGGAGTCAAGAAGCGTTCTTTTCTTGTTCTTGGTGACATCTATTATTGTGTATTTCATCAGCAAAGCAATTCGAACATTTGTACATTGTTATGTACTTAAAAAAAAAAAAAGCAAGCTTAAATGCACAACCAATAAAGTTATTGTTATCTCAACGAAGCCTCACAAAAAAATTTACTAGGCATGAACCTTGGTAGCACTCATCACACAAAAAATTTTCAGAGAATGAAGAGAGTTAATTTGATCCCAATCTTGAAAAGAGGATATTAAAACATATATATGACTAAATTGATCAAATATATTCATTCAAACAGACAAAAACTAATGCGTGAAAGATTGAAGGTACAAATCCAAAGAATTATTCAGAACACATAAGTAATTAAAAACTATAAAGCAAAAATAAAAGATAAAATGCCAAAATTACGAATAACCACAAATCAAATAATGAAACAAGAAAATGGTACTTACATACTATCAAGATCAATAAAGTCTGATTTTACCAACAACGCAGCAAGACGATAAAGCCCAGAAGGAACTGGAGAGCTAACTTCGATTCTTTGATAGTACTGAAACTTAAAACCCAATATTTGGGCAGCGTGTGACTGCAAAATAGATCATACAAAGTAAAAATTATAACTGCAAAAAGGAGCAATAATTTTAGATTTGATTGAGAAAGAAGAGTTACCTTAGGAAAGATAGGAATGAGACTATAAAATATGTTGTTGTCATGGTAGAGTTCAAAACACTCCAAGACCTGTTGTAGTTTCATAATTTCAAGTTACAAAGCATGCTAAATAAAAAAAACAACTAACTAATATAAAACTAATTATAACAACAATTATTAAATTGATTATTACAAATATAGAAAAATATATAACAGTTAAATTTAATTGAAGGCTGAACAAGCAAACATGTAAGAAAAAAGTTTTGAGCTTAAACCAAAAAAAAAAGTTACAAAAAAACAAGGTTGGTGCGCCAAGGAAGTATGCAACTTACAATGTCAAAGACACGATTTGGATCCAAATCAAAGTGTCCAATCAAAGACTGCCAAACATTAAAGTTTGAAAGAGATATTAGGCAGAAATAATCACATCATGAAAGCTAACAATGTAAATTTTCTCACCTTAATTATGCTGATTATACCAAATGATGTAGTCTGGTTAGCAGCATCTACACCATTTTGACAAAGAAGAGTAACCTATAAAATTAAAATCAGAGATAATCAAAAAGTCCAATTTCGGCAATGATGGCAGAGAGATGAATCAGACATGCAAGATGATAAATGAAGCTGGAAGATACTCTCCTCTTTCATCATATTACTGGGTAGATCCAATGTAGAAAACTCAATGTTAACAAAGAGCATAACTTTAAGACATTGAGTTAATATTTATAGTCGTGGCTTTAAAAACTTATGAATAAAACAAATAAAATGTAATATTCAAATTTTTATAAAGATAGAAAGTCATAAATTACCCAAAAATTGCATGCCATAATTTTTTGCAAATCCTATAAAAATAATTACAGGCATTTTCATATTCCATATTTTGTTATTATATATATATATAGTATTTAATTTTTAACCTAAATTTATTCAACTTCACTATTAATTGGATTATTTTTTTCTCTAGCCGAATTTATTGTCCTTAAGCAGTCAGAGGGAATTTCTACTTGACTAATCATGATATGGACAATGGAGAGTTCTGAATACTTCAAGGTAAATTAAGTATAATAAAATAACTACTAATATATATTAACTCAAACACCTAAGCACTTCACCGCCCCCATTTTCCATCCCTTAACCCAATAGACCCCGAGCAATATACAAAGAATAAAGCCAAGGCTGAGGGCCGGAAAAGGAGAAAATAAAGGAAAAAAGTTGCGTTCAGAAATTTCTGGGTATTAGTAATTTCTCACACAAATCGAACCAGACCGGTAGGCATTGAGATTTGTATGAGAAAATGTTGCTTTCAGGTAAAAGTTTATTTTAAGAATGTTTTTTGTTTAAAATTATGTTATAAGTTGGAAAATCTTACATTTCGTAGATTATTTATAAGAAAAAGGGTTTCAAAGTGACCAGTACAAAGAAATTTGTTCAATTGTAGATCGATAGTTTGATAAGATACTAATTTTTAATTCAGTTAGAACTTTTATGATTTGAAAATTTTACATTTCACGGACTCTTTGTAAGAGAAAAAGGTTTCAAAGTGACCGATACAAAGAAGTTTGTCTAATTTTCATTCGCCAGAAGGGTAAGATTTCAATCTTTGATTCATGAAACAAGTATTCTTTAGAATTTTGCTTTTAAATTTATAAGTAATTTAGACTCCAATGAATGCCAATTATTATAAGATTTCGAATTGGAAAGTATACGTTTATATCCGGACATTCATGGATAAACAGTCACGCTCAATTTGAAACCAAATGTTTGAAGTTTTAAGAATATGCTAATATTTTATTAAAATGACGTATTTTAGGGGTGTAAACGAAGCTCCAGAGCTTGACTCAAGAGGAATTTGCAACAGGAGGTCATTGACTCATTGTAGGAGCTCGCTAGATAAGGATCAACGAGCTCAGCAAAGGAAGTCTCGAAAAAATCCCACTAGAGAAAGCATCAATGAGAGCAGTGGAGGAAGTCAAATGGATGTGATTAATTTGATAGAGGTAGTGGGTTCTCTGAATACTCGAGAATAACCTAAAACTGCAAGACCCTAAATATCATAGTTGAGCCAACTCTCCAGCCGAACCGAGCCTTAACAATATTGAACTCAAACTTGTTTAATAAATGTGCTCAAGTTTGTGCTCATGCTCAAGCTTGTGGCTTGAGAAGCTCCACTCATAGGGGTCATTTGGTTAGCTTAAAAAAGGAATGCAAAGCATTCCACATGTAGGGGATTTGAAAATTTTGATATTTTATCTGATGAAAAAAGGAATGCAAAGTACGGTTTTCGTGGTCTTTTCAATATGTAGTTCATTTTTTATGCATTTTAAACTCATCAGTTTTCAACCAATTTCCAAATACATTGCAAACTGACTCAGTTGACGCCACACACTGCATTCCATCACCACCACCAACAACCACTATTGTTTATTTTACACTGCATTCATTTTACTTAAAGCCAAACAATAATAATAATAATCATTAGCATTTATTTTAAGCTCATCTAAATAACTCCAAATCAAATATATTGTATTCATTGTACATTACATTTCATTTTATTCTGCATTCTTTTTTCAACAAACCAAACAACCACATAAGCTCATCAATGAGTCGAGGCTCAACTCACACCCCAATTGTATTTTAAAAGTATGACGTCTGGAGCGTATGATTTACATATGAATGCATAATATTGATTAGCATATTCAAGATGCATAAAGTATATATTTAAATAGTCTATGATGTAAAATACAACATGCTTAAAAAAATCATATTATGTAGGACATGCTGAAAATGATATGTTGATGATGATCTATACAAGTTGGGCAGCATACATGGTGAGCCCAATGGAGGAAAACGGATAGTCAAACTCCTGATATTGATTTGAGTGTTAGTTCAATAGCGATAATATTTGGGTAACAGATGAGCTTATTGAATTTTATGATGCTAGCCTGCAAACTGTGTCATTACCCTATGAACTGTAGTGTGCGTTTTATATTATCAATTATCTTGTGATGGCCAATGAACCTAGTTATCTAAACATCACAGATTCTAAGACTAAGATAAGATATCTTTGCTAAAAATAAATGAAATAAGGAAATGAATGTTAAGTTGTGATTAAGATAGTATGTTGATAATAGTACACTTGACAAGCATGATGCATAAGATGATTTAACATTTAACAGGTCATCGTTGGGCATAACATTAAAATGGACATGATAAGAGAAAATTTGAGCTCTACTGTTCAAGTTAAGTGAATTGACTTTATAGACCATACTTGGCAATCAAATGCAAGTTGGTAGAAACGTGTTCAGCAAAGTTCATTTTAATGAAGGGTGAAATATGGTCAGTCTGTGTTCATTACCATTTTAACAGTATGAGCGAAAACTTGGTTCTTTGGTTTCTAGCATACAGCATACTCTCTAAAGCATAGTCTTCGGTCAATATTTCTGAGATTTCAAGGAAATACACACTTGTGCAAAGCATTTGTAGTGTAAAAGATTGTCTTAAGTGCACCACATACACATGCAGGGATGCTGATTTAAAGAGGGGCTGTTGTAGAGAGCATCGCCACTAAATAAAGACGACCTAACATTTGATCCAAGAAACGCTTTCAAACAAATTTAAAAGAGAAATTTGATAAACAGCCCAAGACGGTAAAACAATTTCGAATATTAGCAACTAAAGAAAAGAAGTACAGCCTAGACAAAAATAGTGAAAAAGAGTCAACATCGGTAGCTGAGATACTACATATGTTTTATAGAGTTCAAATGAATATCAATATCAATTACATCAAAAGAATATCCTGCATTGATCAAATAAGAAAGGCATGAAAATAGCTTGATTGAAATTGTATAAATCATTAGCACAAGTCAATGAAACTGTTAGGAAACATTGATCGTTTAATTATTTTTTAAGACCTCTCAAAAACATGTGAGAACCACCCTTACCAGCTTGGAATAGCCCTCGCTTTCTTCCCTAAGGAGGTTAAATTTTGTTTGTTGATACAAAAGGCGCGTGTTTATTCTGACCTGCAATTTGAAAAAGTAAATCATAGAAAATAACACACACTAGAGTAATAAATCAAGAAATAAAGCAGGAAGCACAATTTTGTGAACCCTGCGACGGCTTTCTAATTTTAAGATAGCCTCTTATTTCCCAATGCTAACATCTCTACAACCAATAAGGAAAGACCACATTAACAAAAAAGTTAGCAAAACAAACACAACAAATTTCACAGCAAATTGTACTAAAAGATAAAAGGATGCATCTCAAGATAAAGTTAAAGAGTCGATTCTTGGAAATTTTGATTTAATATGAGACTCGCACTTTAAAAGATTTGAATCACACAAAGAATGTCACAAGGAAAACTGTTAGACCGGTCCAGTGGACCGCTCCAACCGGTCCATGCGGGACCGGCCCAGATGCAAAACACGCGAAACAGCGGAGAAAAACTTTGACGGTGCGGGATGCCGCGCAAGCCGCGATTCCACGAGAGCGTTTTAGGAAGGAATTTTGAGGAAAATTAGGAGGGAAATTGAATGTAGGGATTGTTTAGGGATTTCCTTTTGATTTGTATGCATTAAATAGTTTGTTTTCCTAGGGTTTGGGCATCTTGAATTTGGCTGAAATTTGATATCTCTTAGATTTAGGTTTTTCTTTGGGCTCTAGCGGCGTCTAGAGATTTGGGAGAGGTCGATCCTGCTCTCGAATAGAGAATCAATTGTATCTTGCGATTTTTTGTTTTCCCTTCATCAAATAATGCAAATTATCTACTGTTTTTGTGATGTTGTGCGGATTTTGTGAAGAATTCTCACTGTTTGAGAAGATTGATAGGAAATACTCGCGATCTACAAGTGTTTCCTATCAAATTGGTATAAGAGCAAGTCTTGGGACCGGTGGACTGTTTTCGGCAAATTCCTGCAGCAATTTTTTGCCCAGAAAAGGAGGAAGTTGCTGTTTTTTTACTCCAAAATCCAGATTTTGTGAATCTACAAACTCCGGATTGTAATGGGGGCCAAGAAAGTTGATGCTTTGGAGGAGAGATTCGAAGGAGAGATAAATCACATAAAAGAAACCGTGGAGGAAAGAATTTCTTCCATGGAGAGGCAGATAGCCTATCTCAGAGATATGATGAAAAGAATGTTGGAGCTTCAAACACAAACAGCGTCATCCGAAGCGAAGGGCCCAGAAGCGAAAAACACCAATTCTGAAATCCGTAAGGAAGAAGAAGAAGAGCTGGAAATCGTGGAAGGGGGAAGAAGAAGACCCTATGTGGAGCTTTTCCATAGGGAGGAAAGAGGAGATCGACATAGGGAAACGTATGGCTATGGGGGAGCGGAGCAAAGAGGGGCTGATTGGGAACGCCATGAGGGGTTTTACGGTCGTCGGGGTGCTGATTTTGAAGAAAGAAGGGGGAATCTCGAAGGGAGTTTGGGCTATGGCAGAGCAAGGGAAGATCGGGAAATATGGGGTGGACCTAGCACTTGGGAAAGGGGAAATTATGGAAGAATCAGGGGAAATGGTGGAGATCATAAGGTGAGGAAGTTGAAGATGCCTAACTTCGAGGGGGAGGATGCGTATGGGTGGATCTATAAGGTGGAAAGGTACTTTGTCGTTAATGGGCTAAGGGAGAAGGAGAAACTAACAGCAGCAGACCTATGTTTGGAAGGGAAGGCACAGTCATGGTACCAGTGGAGAGACCAGAGGAGACCTATCAGGAATTGGAGGAAATTCAAGGACTGCGTAATAGAACATTTTCAAACCAATCAGGGAGGAGATTTCTATGAACAGTTCTTTGCTCTGGCACGGGAGGGATCAGTAGCAGACTATCGGGAGCAGTTTGAGCACCTAGCCAGTAGGGTGGAGCAATTATCAGATATGGTATTGGAGGGGAACTTCATGAAGGGAATGAAGGCAAAGATCCGAGCGGCAATGAAAGTTCTGATGCCTAGTGACTTGGGGGAGACCATGAAGTCGGCACAACTGGTGGAAAATCAGAAGAATCTGGAAAAGGGGGTAAGGAACAGTGGCTCAGGAGGCTCTTACAGAACGACGACCACTCTTCTAGCACCCAAGGGGTCTGCATTAAGCAACATTAATGAGACCACCAGAGATAAGCCAGTAGGAGGAGGGAGTGGGGAAAATTTCAAGAGACTGGCAGAGAAGGAGGTGCAAGAGAGGAGGGGGGCAAAGGGGTTTCAGGTGCGAGAAGAAGTATACGCCAGGACATCGGTGCAAGGACCGAACTCTTCAGGTTATCACCGTCTGCGATGACGAGGAAACTAAGGAGGGAGGTGAGGAGGAGACAGAGGAGGAGCTGGAGGAGAAGCTACACTTGGATCTGGCTGAGGTTTCCCTGAACTCAGTGGTACGATTCTCTACGAATCATACCATGAAGGTAAAGGGGGAAATAGAGGGCAGGGAAGTGGTGGTGCTAATTGATTGTGGGGCTACCAACAATTTCATTTCCACTTAGGTCGTCGACCAAATGGGAATGAAATTGGTGGACACTGGTTGTTATGGAGTGATGATGGGTACAGGGAAGGTGGAGAAAGGCCAAAGAATCTGTAAAGGAGTGGAGTTGACCATCTAGGGGATTCAAGTAAGGGAGGACTTTCTCCACTAGAGTTAGGAAGCACTGATGTCATCCTGGGGATGAAGTGGTTGCAAACCTTGGGGGAAACTAAGGACAATAGGGGAGCACTCACGATGGAATTAATGGTGGATGGGAGAAAGGTGGTTATAAGGGGAGATGCAGGGCAGCAGGGCTATCCCAAGCCATCACATTACTTAAGACCATGGTTAGGGACATACAAGAGATGAGGGGAGATTATCTGGTGGGACTACACAGGTTGGAAGCGATTAGATTGGAAGAGAGAGGGGATGTTTCTCTTTCCGTGTAGCCATTGGTTCAGCAATACAGTAAGGATTTTCAGTCACCTCAAGGATGACCACCTCCACCGGAACACGAGCATATCTCCACCTTGAGGACAAGGTGGATCTTCGGGAGGGGAGTATTATTAGACCGGTCGAGTGGGCCAGTCCAGCCGGTCCACGCGGAACCGGCCTGGACGCGAAACACGCGAAACAACGGAGAAAAACTCCGCCTGTGCGGGATGCCACGCGAGCCTCGATTCCACGGGAGCGTTTTATGAAGGAATTTTGTGGAAGATTAGGAGGGAAATTGAATGTAAGGATTGTTTAGAGATTTCCTTTTGATTTGTATGCATTAAATAGTTTGTTTTCCTAGGGTTTTGGTATCTTGAATTTGGTTGAAATTTGAGATCTCTTAGATTTAGGTTTTTCTTTGGCTCTAGCGGCATCTAGAGATTTGGCAGAGATCGACCCTCCTCTCGAATAGAGTATCAATTGTATCTTGCGATTTTTTATTTTCCCTTCATCAAATCATGCAAATTATCTACTGTTTTTGTGATGTTGTGCGGATTTTGTGAAGAATTCTCGCTGTTTTGAGAAGATAGATAGGAAATACTCAGTGATTTACAAGTGTTTCCTATCATAAACATTGAGACATAACATCTCGGGAATACATCTCCCAAAAATCTAAAGCCATGAAAACCCAAGGGCAACTAAAAAGGCCAACACCTCTATTTATAAGCCCTCTAAGGAACATAGCCAATGTTATTGTTATTTATAGAATTTGCCTTCCTAGTATCTATAATATTCTTTTTATCACAAATAAATTTGTCTTCCTAGTATCTATAATATTCTTTTTATCACAAATAAATGAGTCATTTATTCATTTTAACTACTAAGTTTTAGTTTTATAAGTTATCTCCCCACGCTTTTGTGTAAAGTGTGACTTAAACTATCACACCCAGCTATAAAATTCTCCAGCTCAGCTAACTTTAGATATTGCTTAGCATAATGGGATATATGACAAGATGGATATAAATTCTAAAGATGGTGAAAGTTTTGAAGATTCTGCAATAGTTAGAACCAACAACTACAATGAATCAAAAATGCATACCTCTTTAGACTTCAACTCATTAGCTTTTAATTTAGACAGTTCAGATTCCCATAAAAATTCTTCCTGCAATGATAGCAAATAGCATTAGAATGTAATGCCAATAACCAGTCCTAAATGAAAATAATATATGAAGGCTAACTTTGGCTTCAACCAGTAATCACCTCACAACGCTCTTGTAAGAGCCTAGATGGAACCAATGAAGATTCAGCAAACCATTTTGCCTGCATTGAAAAAATCATGTAAGATTCCCTGAGCAAATGATAACAATTTTTTAAAACCTAACAGAATCAATACTAAACGGTTCACCTCATTTTCATTCTAATGAAAAAAAGACACAATATTTCATACTACAATAAACGACAGTGGATGATGCATACCAAGTCTTATTAAAACAAGGTGGAGCCCTGATTTCATATAAAGCTTCAACAATGTAACAAGCTTTATTAAAATAAAGTGAAGCCATAATAAAAACAACATTTCTACAATATAATTTTTTTTAATTTAAAAAACACTTTTTTTTCTTGATAATCTTTTTGTATCTCCTCATTAACCATCAAGCCTTGGTTAATGCATAATCGGCCAATAAGCTCTGGAATTTTTATGGCAATCTTGACAATGGAAATAATTAGTTATTCCAAGTCATATTAAAATCAATTTTAAAGTTCAACGTTGTCTCTCTTAAGGTCTCTCTTAACAAAGAGATCTTTGAAGATCAAACACTTTACATTTTCGGTTCTACAGTCTCATCCTAAAGCAAATATTTATCTTCTTCAAAGTAAATCTTCTTTTTATATGGTAACTTCACTATTAGAAGTAAATGCAATTCTGATGGGGACATCAGAGCTTGGAAAGTTTATCAGATGCGTGGCCGCCATCTACAGCCTCGTGCCGATGTATTTTTAAGTTGTCATATGTATTTGTATTTTATTTATTTATGTTTGTATTTGCTTTATTTGTTTTCCACTTTTACCCTTTAAGGATGGTCATGTATAAGCCCAAAGGGCGATGTCGTTTTTTTTATTTTTGAGCCCATTGTATGAGGCTATATATAGCCCTTATGTTCTATTTTGATGGTTAATGAATGAATGATAAAAAATTTCCGTGTTTTGAGTTCTTGTGAGAGCTTGAGAGAGATTGAAGAGAGACTCCTGGAGAGGGAAGCGGATCACCAACCAACCTTGGAAGAGTTTGATTTCGTGGCTTGTTTTATCGGTTCTTTCTTTCTACCCTCCCTCCCTTCTTACTCTTCCAAGCTTCCACCGTCGGCCATATCCCCACCCCACCACCGGCTTAGACCATCTTCTCCACCCCACATAACTGTTGGCCCCCAAGATGGTTTCCTTAATTGGGTGACCCATCCGACTCCTCCTCCACCAAACCCTAGCCTAGCCGCCGGTTTCCCTCTCTCCCCCTTGGCTCCAATTTTCTAATTTCCACTTGAACACTTTCCTTTCTTGCTTAGCTCCTCTTGGATAAGTTATTTACTATCAATCAATTAATTCAAATTTGAAATTTGAATCATTTCCTAAAATAGAATCCTATTTTAAGAAAGTTTCTAAAATCAAATTCAAATTTAATTTGATTTGGATTGGACATTAAATCTTATATTCTAATTAGTGAATCCCAATGAGGAAAGCATTAAACCTCATTTAATCTCTCCAATCCCCTCCCTATGCCGCCGGCCCCCCTCTTGGTTCTTTGTGGAATTATTTCCAA
The DNA here is from genome assembly GCF_001605985.2 of Dendrobium catenatum. NCBI lineage: Eukaryota > Viridiplantae > Streptophyta > Magnoliopsida > Asparagales > Orchidaceae > Dendrobium > Dendrobium catenatum. Next base: position 1,395,038 of record NW_021319932.1, on the reverse strand, counting down.
AAGCAATGATCTCTCTTGAAAACAATTCAAATCCCTCCATTACTTCTTTCCTTTTCCATACAAATCATTTTGGGAATGCTGTCAATCCAATCAACCAATCAATTTTTGAAATTCAAATGGTTTCCTGTAATAAAGATCTATTTTAGGAAACTTATCCAATCAAATCCAAATCAAATTTGAATTGGATTGGAATTAATTCTTCCCTCCTTAATTGGAATTCCCAAAGAGGCAAGCACCAAAGACTCTTCCCCAATCCCCTCCACTCCTCTTGATGCTGCCGGCCCCATGGCTCCTTCACCATTTAATTTCTTTCCAAAACCTAGAGTCCTATCAAAGGAATTAATTCCCTAATTCCTCCCTCCCTCTCCTCCCTCTCTCTACCCGCCACCCACATCAAACCTACCCCCCAACGCATGATTCCCTGCTGTCCATAAATACCAAAATCAGCAGGAAAACTGTCCAAGAAGATTTCCTAGTTGTTGTCCAGTGAAGATCAGGGAGCTTTCCTGAATTTTTGCACTTCTTCCCGGCTGTTCTTTGGTTCGAGAAAGTTCTTGATTGCTGTCTACGAATTTCCGATTCAAGATACTTGCTGTCCACTGTCCCCTCCATTGGTAACGTGCTTCTAAAACCAGACAAAGGTGAGACTTCATCCAAATCCATTATCCTTCTCGTTGCTTCGTTTGTAGCTCTAATTGAATCATGAAAGTTGTGTTAATCCTCTTCGCTAAAACTTAGTGTTTAGTAGAAATGTGTAAGGGATCTTTCATAGCACCGCTTTCATTGTTAGATTAGGGATTTCTTGTTGAAACCCATCTCATAGGCAGCATCAAGAGTAATTGGTTGTTTTGTGGTTCTTACTTTCCGCACGTAACTTGGCCTAAGCTTGTGTTTACCGCTCTTAGTGTTTTATTTCATTGTTTAAATCACCATAAAGATTTAATTAATTTGCTCTTAATCATTAAGCGTACAAAAATCCTTATCTAAATCATAATTTCACATATGTCCTGCATCACATTCTCTTTTTAAATATGTTCAATATTACAAGATCATACGCTACTTGGATATATAAGTACTGAAGTAAATTGAATAAGGTAGATCTTGTCTGTTTTGAGTTTTTTTCTGTATCACTGCAGGGAACAAGAAGCATATGTACAATCTCCTCAAAAACCTTTAACAATATCATCTTCAAGGTGCACAATCAAGATGTGCCATGCAGAATCACCCCCCATCCGCTCCTCCACACAGCCTTGCTCAAACCCCCTCTACGATATTAAAAACAAATGAGATTTCTGCTATGGGCTAGGCAAAACATTACTCATTACTTCCATCTATGTTGTCGCCTTCCACTTTGAGCCGATTCATCCCAAAAATTACCCAAAAAAAATGAGATTCATGTGAAATCCAAATTTGACGTTTAAAAAGTAAAAGGGAGATAACTCATTAGTTATTTACAAAACCCAGACAAAACTTGCTTTTTCAGCTCGCTAAACAATAACATGGCTGCAAAAGAAAAGTTTGATGAAAGTAGCACTTATGTTGGATTTTCTTATAGAAGAAATGATTGATTCAAAATTAGCACGACCATACCCACTTAGACCATTTTACAAGCCCATTAACTATCAAAGTTGATAAAAAAATAAATAAATAGTTGTCACAAAGAATTTTTAAACATAGGCATCATTATAACATATATAAGTTACCCACCACTAATTAACAAAGAAAAAATAGTCACTCACCATTTTTGTAAGGCGGCTGCGGTACTCTACAGGCATTGTGAGCTGCAAGGTAAGATTAAAGCAATAAAATATGAGAAATCTGATTAGTGATTTCAAATATAACACGACGACAACAACAACATCATCAAGCCTTTATCCCACTACGTGGGGTCGGCTACATGAATCTTTTTTCTCCATTGTGTTAAAAACAACAACAACAACATGATTTCAAATATAACACGAAAATAAAGGAATTTGAAAATTCCTGGAAAGAAGAACAAAGTTGTGTACATGAAATATTGCAATAAAATGCAGTATATATCTCTAGTGTTTACTACAGTGTAGAAAATTTGAAGATAGCATAGTTATAAGCAAGATATCAGTTGAGGTACAAGATTATATATGAAGATAGACCACTTGAGGGGAAATAAAGAAAATATGAAAATTAGCAGAAAAAATACAGAGCACAGAATATGATATTTGAAAGGGTATTAGGGAAGTGAGATCAAACACTAGTAAAAGGTTTAGGCATCCTCAATCTAAACTACAAGTAAATAATGTTAAAAGCTGCCATGAAATGAAAAGGTTGGGAAGAACATAAGTTGGAGGATCAGAGTTGGATGTTAAAAGCTTGTGTTTGAGAAGGAAAATGGAGAAATGAAAAGAGATAGCATACTGCAAAATGCTTCAATGGAGCCTCACAACAAGCAAAAATAGTGTGACAATTGAATATCATGATAATTCAACGACATAATTGGGAAAACAACAATAAGATGAGTTATGACAAAAGATTTTTGAGTCCCAAAAGAAAACATGAACAAACAAATAGCCTGTTAAAAAAAATTAAAAATAAGATAAGATAGTTGTATGAAAAAACTGAGAAACATAGGCAATTAAAATATTAAATAGCGACAGATACATTATAAGTACCCATTATTAATGGACAAGGCAACAACGAGAGATTTGGGATCACAGAAAGTATAACTGCAACATTGGTTAGACAAGCATAGAACTGTTATAACAAATGGGGAAAAGCTAGCACGACAAAGTATAGAAGCATGAGGAAGTGGGGAAAAAAACTAGGGTGATGATAGTGATGGATAATGGGGAAAGCAAGGCATGATGGACAATAGTAAGGGTAGGGTCTAAAAAGCTAGTGCAAATAAGCGTGCAAGGAACTTCAAATGATCTATTAGCCTTGTGATATTGGGGATCTTTGAATAATTCCAAATTGCAAGAAAACATATAGTCTCTATGAAGCACTTAAAGGATAGAACACGAAATCCATCTCTTCCATCCATTTCTATGAATTGAATTACAAAGCTTATTAAAAAGCCAAGATTCGACCTTAATAAATACAGGTTGTTGAATGTTGAACGTTGATGTATTCTATTTTGATTTTGCAATATAAAAGTAAAATAACTAAACCAAAAATCTGAATTCAAACTATACTTGGACCAGCTAAATGCAGGTTTATAATAATGTGTGCCAATAAACAATTATGAATCCCACATACTAGCTAAATAGTAAACAAGGACATCTTTCATATGACTAAATACAAGGTTTGGGTTAAAGAATAGAGATCAACTAGATAGTGAACTAGGGCATTTTTCATATGACTATAAATTTTGGTTTTAAGGAATAGTTTAAAGTAGAAAAAGAACCCTGCATGAGTCAATTAAACCTTCCCTCACTCCTTTCCATTGACCGTATAAACTCAAAAGTCATTTTCGCTTCTCTACACATGTAGGCTAGATCTAGGATAGCAAAAGGAGGTTGTGACAAAAAGTAGAGGTCGGACAGAGGCAAGATAACACCAATAATTGATAACAAAAGCTACAAGTAGGGGGCGGCCGACCGCTTTGGGAACAACAGAAGGCACAATGCTCAAGCTATCAACTTAACATGTTGGGGATGCTAACTACTTAAGGATAGGGAAAGGAGAAGAAAAGAGAGGGTGGTAGAAAGTTTAGTCAATTCCATTGGAGGAATCAAGCATATAATAAGTCAATAATGCATGAATTAAATTTAAATCCAATTCCATATTATCCTAAATAATCTTAGCAAATCATATAAAAGCCTATCATTCTTAAGCAAACACAACAAAACACGCAACCCTTATTTCAATTCAAAAAAAAAAAACCTGCTGTCTCTTAATTGCTATCCAATTGTTCACATTTCCAGCATCATGATTTTATTCAGCATGTATTTGAGCAACCTGCAAACCCTAGCTAACTTGACTTCAATCTTAATGGTGTGATCTAGAAATCATCAAAATTGGCAATCTTGATCAACAAATTATACCATTAAAATCTCAATGGATTCAATTCTTTCGATAACTTCACAATATGATGCTAAAATTAAGATAACTGCAATCTAATGAACCATCTACTTGATATGATCCCCATATCATACTGAACACTGCAATAGTAAATGACTACTCACCCCTCCTAACTCCTCCATCTCAACCCCCAACAATGATAAAAAACCCGTTAGTGATTAAAACAAATATACCTTTGCACCACAAAGTATTTTGTGTACCTTTTTTTTCAAGCATAGTTTAGCATCTAAGGAAATCACCCCATCTGAAAACCTACATAGCAACCAAACTCATGTGATGGGGACATCAGATCATTGAAGGTTTATCATAGGCGTGGCCGCTGATCTACGGCCACGATCGAGTTGTTGTACTTTTGATTTATTTTATATATTTTTTATTGATGTTGTCATTGTATTTGTTTTATTTTATTTCATTTCCCGTTGTACCCTTCTATTAAGGGATGTCGTATGTAAGTCCAAGAGGCATTGTGGTCTTTTGTCTTTGAGTCCTTTGTATGAAGCTTTATATAGCCCTCCTTATTCTCTTTTGAAATTAATGAATGATTATTTCAGAATTTCGTTTTTTTGTTGGAGTTCTAAAGAGAGTTTAAGAGTTGGAGTGGAATCCCTAGGAGAGGGAGATTTGTGCAATACCCACCAACCTAGATAAGTCGGGTTCGTGGTTCCATCCCCTACCTTTTTTCTCTTCCTCCCCCTCCACTTAGCTGCCGGCTTTCACCATACCCGATCCCCCACTCAACCTGCGGCTCACCCCATCACCCACAGGCTTCCCACCTAACCCGTGCCCCCCCCCCCCCCTCTTCCCCTTCAAGCCTCATTTCCTAATTCAGATCGAGTCAAATTTAGATGGATTTGAATTTCAAATTCAATTGATTTCAAATTCAAAATCCTTCTTAATTTACTAAGTCTATTTTTGGAATGCTCCTTAATTAGCTTATATTTGAATTTTAAATGAGAAAGGATTTAATTAAATCTTTTCTATCACATGAATTTAAATTAGGAAGCTTCTTTTAATTCCCCCAAATCTCCTCCCTCTCTCCTATAGCCGCCGGCCTTAGAAGGATTCAGGATTTGTTTCCAAAAGTCTCCCTTGGAACAATTTCCAAATCTCCCCAACTCCTCCTTGGACGAATTTTATTAAATCTCCTTGCTCCTAATTTATTTCCTAAAACCAAATATTTGATTTGGGAAATAAATCCCCTCCCCATCCCCATGATGCCGCCGGCCCCCTCTCTCTACCCGCCCCCTCTCTCTCTCTCCAATCTCTCTCTCTCATTAATTCTCCACCGAAATTTAGGAATTAAAATTTCCCTCCTGATTTCCCATCTTCTAATTTCAAGATCTGAAATTTATTTCAGATTTTGGGAGGAAAATTTCTCCGTACCTCATTCTTACTTCGAGTTGAAGAGGGACTTCTTTCTCTTCAACAACCTTCAAGAGAACTAGCAATCCTTGGGAAAGACATTGTCGTTAAGCATCTATGAATGGACGATCCCAATACTGATTACAGACTTGAATACGACGAACACGGCTTCGTGCACATCCTACGTTCAACCTTCTTCGACGTCAACGCGAGGATCGATCATACGATGGAAGATTACATCGAACGCATCTTGGATACTTTAGTGGAAGCTATTGAAGAGCAGTTAGAGATCGTCAAGTGGAGGATCACCGCCGATCCTTGACGAAGGTTTTCTACTCTTCCTCCTCTTGTATTTCTTAAGCCTAATCTTTATTGTGAATTGATTGTAGTCACGAAGGACGCCTCCACCTACTTCTGCTAAGCTTAGTAAAACGTAAGGATTTGAGTGTACCTCTTTGTTTCTAGCTTTTATTGTTAGACTAGGGATTTTTGTTGAAACTCCTATTCTGGCATGATGTTATTTTCTAATTTATTTTGAAGTTTCAAATCTTTGGTTATGTGACTTAGCCTAAGCGGGCATGACACCTCTTACGTTTTATTTCGTTGTTTTAAATGCTCGTAGTTTTCTTCGCTATTTTCCAATCAAAAGTTGTGCAAAATCTTCCAAAATCACTGCATCCCTACGTAGTTCTACATCATCATGTCATAATAAGTCATGTTATTAGGCACGCCTCTAAAAAAATGAAAAAGAATCATAAGACATAGCAAGATATCATTTAAATACTCTTTAGGTTTGAAATTTTCATATTTATAAAGGTCGAACAAACAGCAATGTTTAGGTTGCTTCCATTTTAACCCAAAAGCTATAGGTTTGAATCATGGAACAACAGCTCTAAAATTAATGATGAGGACATCAGAAGATCAACGACTATAATCTAAAGTTTATTTTATTTTATTTGATATCTTATATACTAGTTTATCTTATATTACTGTTTTTCTCATTTTACCCTTAGGAGTGATACAAGTGGTGTTGTAGCCCGAAGGGCATTTTAGTCTTTGCTATTTTTTTCTTTTCATGAGGCCTATTTATAGGCTAGCTTTCTTGTATTGAAGGAGGATGATTTGTTAATGAAAGTTTATTCTACTTGTTTGATCTCTTAGTAAGTTCATGAGAGGAAAAGGATCTCTTTGTGAGTTCTGAGATTCCCAAGATCTTTTTGTGAGTTCTTGAGGAGGAGATACTTGAGGTTTGTAGTTTCCTTGATTTTTGATGCAATCAAAAATTTGGGAGAGGGACCCAAATTTTTTATCACAAAAACTTGACCTTACTAGGAAATAGAACATTACAAAACTTATAATAATTAGACAAATTAAACAAAACAAAACACAACTTTAATATTATAAAAACTATTACAACTTGGACACTTACAAACGACTCTTACAAATGACTCTTACAAGACGCTTACAAACGACACTTAGAAAAGGACTTACAAACTTAAGAAATAAAGACTTAAACAAGACGACACCCTAAAAATAGTAGTAGAAACCTGTAAAAAAGCTCTTGGAATTCCTCCCCAAACAGCCACCAAACAGTTCCAAAAACTGTCCAAATTTTGTCCAAAATACAGCCCAAAAACTGTCCAAAAACTGTTCATATTCCCATATAAAATAATAAAATTGAAGGCTAACAACTCCTGCACAGAAATTCCAATCGGCACAGCAAAGGAGAGAAGGAAAAGGCCACGGAACCAGGCATATTCACAGAACCCAGCAGCTTTTAGAAATCCCAAACGTCACAGCAAAGTTCAATGAGGAAGGCCACGGTTTCAGCACAGGAATCCAGCGGGTAAAGCAAGAGTTCAATTCACGATAAAGGAGGGGATTAATTCACAGCAAAATTCAATGAGGAAGGGCATGGTTTCAGCAACCAAGCATAGGAAACCAGCAGGCTTTTCTTGGGTTCCAGCAGCCATATTAATTCTCGGTAAAAAGGGGGGCCAAGGCAATAAAGAAGGCAGCAAAACCAAAGGAGCAACAACAGCAGCAAACCATGGGAGGAAATCAGCAGGAAACCGCAGCAGCCCAAGGGTCAAAAGGGAGAGGAAAAGGCAATATAAATTATAGAAAAGAGGAGGAAGAAGAAAAGCTAATGTTTTAAGAAGAAATGAGCTAATTTTTAGTTCAATAAATGAACTAAAAATCAGCTCATAAGGAGCTAACATTCCACTAGATATTAATGAGATGGAGAAGTCAAAAATCAAATATTAGGATTTGATTTGACCCCCCCTTGCCTACATCAATTTTCCAAGTCTTTCTCTTATTTCACTTGGCATTAGTTTTCC
>NW_021319932.1:1351527-1386604 GCF_001605985.2 Dendrobium catenatum | reverse complement strand
CCCCCCCCCCTCTTCCCCTTCAAGCCTCATTTCCTAATTCAGATCGAGTCAAATTTAGATGGATTTGAATTTCAAATTCAATTGATTTGAAATTCAAAATCCTTCTTAATTTACTAAGTCTATTTTTGGAATGCTCCTTAATTAGCTTATATTTGAATTTTAAATGAGAAAGGATTTAATTAAATCTTTTCTATCACATGAATTTCAATTAAGAAGCTTCTTTTAATTCCCCCAAATCTCCTCCCTCTCTCCTATAGCCGCCAGCCCCTATTAGGAGGATTCAGGATTTGTTTCCAAAAGTCTCCCTTGGAACGATTTCCAAATCTCCCCAACTCCTCATTGGCCGAATTTTATTAAATCTCCTTGCTCCTAATTTATTTCCTAAAACCAAATATTTGATTAGGGAAATAAATCCCCTCCCCATCCCCATGATGCCGCCGGCCCCCTCTCTCTACCTGCCCCCTCTCTCTCTCTCCAATCTCTCTCTCTCATTAATTCTCCACCGAAATTTATGAATTAAAATTTCCCTCCTGATTTCCCATCTTCTAATTTCAAGCTCTGAAATTTATTTCTGGTTTTGGGAGGAAAATTCCTCCGTGCCTCATTCTTACTTCGAGTTGAAGAGGGACTTCTTTCTCTTCAACAACCTTCAAGAGCACTAGCAATCCTTGGGAAAGACATCGTCGTTAAGCATCTATGAATGGCTGATCCCAACACTGATTACGGACTTGAATACGACGAACAAGGCTTCATGCACATCCTCCGTTCAACCTTCTTCGACGTCAACACAAGGATCGATCATACGGTGGAAGATTACATCGAACGCATCTTGGATACTTTAGTGGAAGCTATTGAAGAGCAGTTAGAGATCGTCAAGTGGAGGATCGCCGCCGATCCTTGACGAATGTTTTCTACTCTTCCTCCTCTTGTATTTCTTAAGCCTAACCTTTATTGTGAATTGATTGTAGTCACGAAGGATGCTTCCACCTACTTCTGCTAAGCTTAGTAAAACATAAGGATTTGAGTGTACCTCTTTGTTTCTAGCTTTTATTGTTAGACTAGGGATTTTTGTTGAAACTCATATTCTGGCATGATGTTATTTTCTAATTTATTTTGAAGTTTCAAATCTTTGGTTATGTGATTTAGCCTAAGCGGGCATGACACCTCTTACGTTTTATTCCGTTGTTTTAAATGCTTGTAGTTTTCTTCGTTATTTTCTAATCAAAAGTTGTGCAAAATCTTCCAAAATCACTGCATCCCTACGTAGTTCTACATCATCATGTCATAATAAGTCATGTTATTAGGCACGCCTCTAAAAAAAATGAAAAAGAATCATAAGACATAGCAAGATATCATTTAAATACTCTTTAGGTTTGAAAGTTTCATATTTATAAAGGTCGGACAAACAGCAATGGTTAGGTTGCCTCCATTTTAACCCAAAAGCTATAGGTTTTAATCATGGAACAACAGCTCTAAAATTAATGATGAGGACATCAGAAGATCAACGACTATAATCTAAAGTTTATTTTATTTTATTTGATATCTTATGTACTAGTTTATGTTATATTACTGTTTTTCTCATTTTACCCTTAGGAGTGATCAAGTGGTGTTGTAGCCCGAATGGCATTTTAGTCTTTGCTATTTTTCTTTTCATGAGGCCTATTTATAGGTTAGCTTTCTTGTATTGAAGGAGGATGATTTGTTAATGAAAGTTTATTCTACTTGTTTGATCTCTTAGTGAGTTCATGAGAGGAGAATGATCTTTTTGTGAGTTCTGAGATTCCCAAGATCTCTTTGTGAGTTCTTGAGGAGGAGATACTTGAGGTTTGTAGTTTCCTTGATTTTCCAAGTCTTTCTCTTATTTCTCTTGGCATTAGTTTTCCCCTCCCCAATATCCCCTTGTCGCCGGCCACCGCCCATCAACCCTCCCCCAACCGCCGGCCTCCCCAAGCTCTACAAGCTATCGTCCATCAATCCACCACCCAATGATTTTGAATTTCAAATTTCAAAATCATCCTTAATTACTTTCCTGATTTGTGTCCTCATTAATTCGGAAAGTTATTCACTTAGATTCAAATTCAAATTTGAATTCTAAAACTCTCCCTATTAATAACATACGTTAGGAAACCTCATAATCCCATTAAAATCTGAAATCAATTTCAGATTTAATAGCAATCCTCAATTAAATCCTTCCCGGACCCACGCATTAAATGAAAACACCTCAAACTTCATCCTATGTGGTCGGCCTCCTCTCTAGCCCCTTTCTCTCTCCAATTCGCCACCTAGACCCACATTAAGTCCCCATTAAACCTCCCTTGGCTGCCACCCCAATCAAGCCACCATTTGTAATTAATTTGAATTTCAAATTAAAGTTTCCCTCCAACTCTAATCAATTGGTATCCAATCAGGAAACAATTAATTAAGATCCTCTATCAACTTCCCACCTAATCCTCCTAAAATTCAAATTTCAAACTTGAAAGTCCTCAATGCTCTCTTAAACAAAATCTGAACGAGAGTTTCAGAATTTTGTTCCCTCTCTCCAACACCTGCCGCCCCTTCTTCTCTCCCTAACCCATTGAATCCTCCCAACATCCTTCCCAATTCCCCTTCCCAAGCCTATCCCACCTCCAGCCACCATTCCCAAGCATTTTCCCACGACTTCTCCATGCTCTCCTGAGATTATTGCTGCCAGACTTTTGTTTCCAGCAGAAGGAACCTGCTGATCTATATCATGGAAGGCCATATGCTAGGGTGCAAAGCACCCAAGACCACATAGGAGCTGTCCAAGTTATTTCCAACAGTGCAGTTGGACAATTTGTTGTCCAGGGAAAATCTGCACCTATTTCTTGCTATCCAGTCAATTGAAAGGTCTTCAAACGTTGTCCGGACGTTTCAGATTGTTGACCACGCCTTCAAGAAGGTTCATGGATGCCACCTACTTCCTTCCAAGGCTCCCTACAGCCACCGGAACTTCGTATCTTCCGATTATTTGGGTAAACTCTCCTCCAAATCTTTTAATCTCTAAGTCGCTACTCAATTGTGGTTTATAAGTGATTAATGAAGGTTCTTGTCATTCTCTCCGCTAAAGCCTAGAAGTTGGAAGAGTTGAGTGAGGGGCATCTCTTAGTGACTAAACTCATTGTTAGTTTAGGGATTTTTCGTTGGAGCCCAACCACCTACACAATGTTAGATTAATTGATTGTTTTACGACCTTAACTCCTAAGCATGTGATTTAGCCTAAGCGTGTTTTATCGTCTTATTGTTTTTTCTTAACATTTAAATTGGCATAAATTTTATTTATTATTGTTCTCGAAATATTAAGCATGCAAATTCCTTTAAGCAATTCATCCTTTGCATCTTCCTTCTACATCAATTAAACCCTGTGAACACTGTAATAGTAAATGCTACTCACCCCTCCTACCCCTCCATCTCAACCCCCAAAAATGATAAAAAAACCCAATTTGTTAGTGATTAAAACAAATATACCTTTGCACAACAAAGTATTCCGTGCACTTTATTTTTCAGGCATAGCTTAGCATCTAAGTTAATCACCCATTTGAAAACCTACATAGCAGCCAAACTCATGTCATAATAAGTCATGCTATTAGTCACACTTCTAAAAAAATGAAAAAGAATCATAAGCCATAGCAAGATATCATTCAAATATTCTTTAGGTTTGAAAATTGCATATTTATAAAGGTTGTCCAAAGAGCAATGGCTAGGTTGCCTCCATTTTAACCAAAAAGCTATAGATTTGAATTATGGAACAGCAGCTCTGAATTTAAGCCCTCTCTGAACTATATATTATCAAAAACTTATGCAAAAGACCACGGTAGGCGCTTTCTTAGGCCTATGAATATGTGATAATAAATTAAATGACCATTCAAAAAAATAATTAATTGTGGTGTGGTTCATTATGCCATCGTGTGACATTTAATGGCATAATGCCAATACATAAATCATTGGCATATTTTGCATAGCATATTTAACAAATGCCGGTGTAATTCAATTTTGTACAACTATAATAAAAGGAACCTAAGCATGCTGCATACCAACAACACAAAGCATGGCATTGAAGTTAGCATAGTTCAAGAAAAGGAGTTTGATACTACAAATTTTGTATATGTTCTCTCAATCTTAGAAAAAATTTATTCTTCTATAGCATTTTAAAATTACTTTTTTGAGAAGTTAAAAGAAATTTGATATCCCTCAAAAGGGGTGTAAATGAGTCGAGATAAGCTCGAGTCACCTCTGGCTTGAGCTTTAGCTTAATTAATTAATTGAGTTCGAGCTCAAGCTTTATTCTACAAGTTTGAGCCGACTCACAAACTTATGAAAGAGAGAAAATGATTATGATTCAAGCAATTATTATAATATATAATGATAAAATGAATGAAAAACTAAAAGAAAAATAATAAAGAATCACTTAATATAATATAGCGAGATATATATTTCAAACATTTTTACAAGGTTAAACTTAAAATCTTGAATGCTAATATATTTAAAGTACATTTTATATTAATATTTTTTAAACAACCCAGCTTGCAAGCTAACGAGTCAACACAGGCTTGGCTTAAGCTTGGCACGTTAGCTCATCAGGCCTGGCTCACGATCCATTTATCAAGCCAAGCATGAGCTGGCTCATAAGTCGGCCTGACTCACTTACACCCCTATCCCTCATATTTCATGAGTGCTTGATGTACCAAGGTTCAACCAACAAAGTATGCATATCACAAGTATTTATGCTCAGAAACAGAGAAATATTCTTAAGTCGTATGAGAAATGGCTAATAATTTGATTAAGTTATTTAGGAGGCTTTGCACCCAAAGTGAATACAGCACATTAACCATATGTAACCGCTTCTATGCTTGTCCTACTAAGGCATTGAAAGAACATGGCACATTATGCTCCTCCTTAAATATGTCAGCATGTCGTTTTCTAGTGGTTTTCTTAAACTATCCAAGATAACAATAAAATTTGCGTTTCAAACGAATCTAATCATTCAGGAAATCTCAGAACTCAACCCAAGGACTCTAAGGTACAGTTAACATATTAAAACGGTGGAAGACCATTGCTTAAATTCTCTTTCAGCGCAGTAAATTGCGAACTCCTGATAAATATGCAACTCAAATCTATGAAATTGATTAAATATAATAAAAATAAAAAAAGCACACAACCAGACTCATCCAGAAGGACTCGATAGATTCAAACTCCAATCCAGCAAACCGCAAAGCTCCCATACCATAAAATTCAAGAAAACAACAAAATCCTAGGTCTGAACAAAATAAAAAAGTAAAGAAGTAAAAAGAAAATGTGACTCACATCTTGCCCCAAGTGAGCAATGATATCAACCAGCATGGAACCTATCTCTTCCTTCTTTCCATCTGAGAACGTAGCCGAGTCCAGCGCCAATTTACACTTTTGCAAGGGTAATTCTCCGCGAATCTTCATTCCACTCCCAACAGAGTCAGCCATCAAAACAGAGCTCATATTGAACGATGAAAAATCTTAGGACGGCATGGCAAAACCCTAAAAGGTAGGAGCACGCACCATAGCCCAGCAGAGCTCGTAGAGGAACCTGATCATAGAGACCGGTTCCGGGAGCTTGAAATTGCTGTTCGAGGCCTTCCATTCCTGGAGGCATCCTTCTGTGACGAATTTGAACTCGGGGCACTTGGAAGTCATGTCGGATGGGAGAGCAGGGTAGGACGACAAAGTGCGGGATCACAAAAAGCAAAAATTGAACCCTAGGGTTCGGAGTGGAGCGGCTTCAGCCACGACGAGGGGTGTGGAGAACCTGACAGGTACCCGAGTTCGCGCGATAGCTTCGCCCCCTCTATTGGAAATTACACCAGAAAAGCATGAAGTAGAAGCAGGATTCAGGAAGTAGGAAATCGAAGGTCTTTTCTATGCCTAGCGTCGGTCAAGTTCGGGCCAGGCAAAATCGGGCCAGCGCTTCTTTTGTCCGACTCGGCCCGTGGCAAACTTCCATGCCCAAGCGGGTCCGGCCCAGCCGCCGGGCCAGAAATAATAAGGGTCTCCAAGATTAAACTCTATTGGTTTTTATGGAGTAAATTGGCGCATTGCATTTCATATGGAATGTGTTTTATTCTTTTCTTTTTTTTAGGGGCTTTTTTATGGAGTATTATGAGTATATTGTATTGATTTTAAATTCTTAAATATTTGATTCAGTGTTAAACAATTACAATGTATTTCATTTGAGGTTTTGTATATCTTCATTAGGCAATAATTTATTTTTTATAATTTTTAAATTCATTTTAATAGGATAAATTTCAAATCTCCGCATTCACCCAAGTCTTCAAGCTTTTCACCACTCATAAAGTTCGACGTCCTAGAGCTTGCAAGCGCTTTTTGCTCTCCTGGTCCCCACAATCTCCAACAAACTTGTGCTTTGTTAGCACTCACTTACCTACGCTTCAAACATTCTCGTCTTTTCTAATCCTCACTTACACCCTCATCTCTCCCAAATGTTCATGAGCTCGTCACTTGTCCTTGCACTCTATCGATAATAACTAATCACCTTACATCATCGTTGATTACTCTGATGACGATAATCATAGCCATCTTTGTTGACCTTACCTTATCCTAGTTCCATTTTTATTAAGTTTTTAAGAGAGGAAGCACTTTATGGGCTGATTAAAAAAATTAAGTTTTTAAGAAAATATTTTAAATTAATAACACTAATACATAGTATTTTTTAACATTTTAATTTAAATTTAAAAAACATTTTTCAGCCAATTAATAAAATTTTAAATAAATTTTACAACTAATTAAAATACAACTTTTTATGAATTATCTGTTAGCATTCTTATTATGATGGATGACTAGAGAGTCAATGATTTTGATGTTAGTTTGTGGTTTAGTATATTTCAAATTTCTAGAATAAACCTCGTGAAGAGAGCTAAATGGCATCAATAATTCCGTGAATTTGCTAATAATAAATGTCTCATAGAGCACAAGAAAAATAATTATTTTTGATGAATTTTTTCTGTCATAAATAAAATTTCATACATATTTTTTGTGATCGCTAATAACTAATTATGAAACATTTATTGATACTTGATTTTCAACGAAAAATTTTTCCATCAAATTTCTGACAAATTATTCGCTAAAAAGACTGGCATGGCAAAATTTAACACAAAATAGTCTTCGTCAAAAATTTTTGCGCAATTATTATGATGGTATTGTTTGTCGAAATTTTTCGTGGGTTTCACGCTAGTAATCTGTCGGTATGTATTACATTTGAAAGCAATTAAGCATTCCAAATTTTACAACATTGATTATTCAATTGTCCTCACAATTTATAACTTACATGATTAATTAACAAAAAAAGATTAATCTTCATCCTTAACTTCACTCTCCTGAGTCGCTTGCTCCTAGCTACTAGTAGTAAATCTCTTATTGTTGCCAAAATATCCACAATTTTGTTTGTATTTGAGTTTGCATCTTAGCTTGCATCACTAACATGCAAGCTATGGTGTTTTTTTTTTTTTTTAAAGATTCAAATTTCATTTCATAAAAGAAAAATACAAAAAGGACCTAAATGCATATAAAACTATAATATAAAGCTAATATCGACAGGTACAGACCAGTAAACATAAAAAATGAAAAACCAGTGAATAAGACACAGAAACCAGACGGACTCAGAGCTTCCTGCAACCACCCAAAAGAAAGGCACTGACCATCCATTGGAGGAAGCAAACCACAAACCAAACAGAGAATAACCATACAAAAGACAAGATACGACCCACAATCCAAACAGTAAACCACAAAACAGAAGAACAAAACCACCAAAGTTGCCAGCAAGCCTAGGCTAACGAGGTAGCGAATATGAAGCAGCCTCATCATTGTCCATAGCACCATAAAAATCACAGAAACAAGACGCACGGCAAGCAAGAGAACAAAGCATATTGTGAGCCTATGTCAAAAACTCTCCCCTTCTATATTTCTTCTATTATTTGGATTCATAGATTATTGTTTGATTTTTGCTTTGATCCAGCTGAGAATCTCTCCCCTAAATCATGAGCCTAGGGCGTAACTTCAGAGATATTAGGAAAATTCACTTAGATCTAAAATATGAATATATATTTACACCAACGAATTATAACTCAAATCTAACATAAACTCTAAAGATTTCTCAAAAATATGTTTTTAATATAAATTGAAATGTTGGCCTAATAATCTTTTTTTTCAAAAAAAAATTAAACACTACACTTAAGAAGCATAAACTTGCTGATTAGATCTTAAATTAATTAATCTTCATATCCACATAATAAGCTAAAAAATCTTGCTAAAAATTGCCCAAAACACGCAATGGCACTCTGGCGAGGTTAAATCGAACTTGAGAACTATGGAATTGCAACTGAGAGGAAGAATGAGAGGGCCTGATAAATATTTTGACATTTCTACCAATTTTTTTTGTGGAATTTATGTCAAAAAAAAGTAGGGGAATTTCTAGTAGAAGTACCATCGAAAATTGTTTAGCAAATTTTGTCATCATTTTCATCTAAATTTTTGCCCACTTTAGTTTTGCCAATAGAAAAGTGTCCCTCAAATTTAAGTGAAAATTCTATAAGATGGTGGTTAGACCTGCAATGCTTTATAATACAAAATGTTGACTATTAAAAGAGAATCATACAATTAAGTTAAGTGTTGCACTTGCACATATGAGGATGCTCAGGTGGATTAGTGGTTTTAGTCGTAGAGAGAAAAATGTGAAATGAGCTTATACGTGAAAATATTGGAGTAACACCAATGATAGATAAGATTAGAGAGAGTTTTCTTTGATGGTTTGGCTAATCCATCAATTTCCATTAGTGGAAAAATCTATAAACCTAAAACATCATCTGTTTGGTTAATTCATAAGTAAAAATCCACAGCCCAAATCTCAAACACAACCACAAAATAGGGGGAGGAGCTATAGTCATGCTCGTCATGCCCCGGTTTTTCTGAAGGCCCTGCTCTTCTTCCTTCTTCTGTCATTCTTTCCAACGCCAGTAAATATGCCCCAACTATCCTTCCCCCTACAAACACCACTAACACTTCTCTCACACCCGATATCACCACAGTCCAATGTATTCCTAAGCAGGCTATTCCCCCGACAAGCCAAACTCTTCAACCAACTTCCCCTATCTCCCCCCTCCCCCTGAGAATCCTGCTTTGGAAGCCCACAAGGATGATTCTATACCAAACTTAAATTCATCCTTGGATGAAGCCTCTTCATCTGAACAATTTCAGGCTATATAACCTCCCCTATCCACTATTAATAGCATTGCCACTTCCCCGCAAAATGCCCTCATCTCCTCTTTTCAAAGGAGTTGTAAAAATGCTTCAGTAACAACCTCTCCAAACAAATTTTCTATCCTACAGCTGGATGACCAATTGGATTCCTGTCTTCAAGTTGTCGGCTCTGCTGGTCAGCCACAAACTGACGACAATCTAGACATGGGTCAATCTTAGAAATCTCAACATGACAAGTCCACCAAAGCTAAAAGGTGCTAAGAAAGCACACCATCCCCCCAAGTCTAATTGATCCTTCCCTCTCTTGGCTGCTGGAGCATTCAGCATTTTAACAAAACTAAAAAAGTTATAGCCTATAAGAATTTGATTGCCTCTCACGACCTCGATATGTTATGTATCCTGTAAGCTAAAGTTTCTTCTCATTATCTCTTGGACCCTTGGTTCATCAAAACTCATCAAGTCTTCCCCAATGAACATAGCTGTAACAACTTTTGTTCCTCTTCCTCTGGGAGGATCTGGTTGAAGTGGAATCACTCTTCTATCTCTTTTACGCCTATTTTATTTAACTCCTAGTTGATTCATTGGACTCTCCTCTTTGGAGCTTTACCCCCCATGCTTCTGTCGGTTTTGTATGATGCTAATTCTCTTGGGGATAGGACCCTTTTGTGGCAACAACTTACGGTTTTGACTGACTCTATTTCCACCCCTGGGATCATTATAGGTGATTTCAACAGTTACAGAGATCCTAAAGATAAATTGGATGGAGCTATGATGCATTTCAGCATATTAGGTGAACTTAATATGTGGGTGTCTAAATCTGGCATTATTGATCTTAATTCAACTGGTTTGAAGAATACTTGGTTCAATGGGCGTGTGGAAGACCCCATCCACATAAAACTTGGCAGGATGCTTGTCAATCAAAAGTGGCTTGATAGCTTCCCTTTTTCATATTACAAGTTGGTTCCCCCCATCTGTTCTGACCATTCTTCCTTGCAACTTAAATCGGGTCATGTTTCTATATTGGCTGACATATTTCAATTCAAAAACTTTTGAATTAGGATGACTGGATATTGGGAAGTTCTTATTTCTTCCTTTGCTACTCATCATGAGGGAAGTCCTATTTCTAATTTGTATGATAAACTTAGAGCTCTTAAAGTTAATTTAAAAAAGAAGAATTGGGCTAATTATCATTTCATCAAAGCTAGGCTTTTGGATCTTAATCACAAGCATAAGGTTTGTTTGGACCTCATTTAATGTAATCCTCTGGATACTCACCTTAATGCTTCTCTGAAAGAGATTAATGCTAACATCTCCTTGCTTCATGGAGCGTTGAGCTCCTGGATCATCCAAAGGGCAAAGTGGTTACAAGATGGTGAGGATGACTTGGGTTTTTTGTATGTTCGCATTAAGACTAAAGCAAATTCTTCCCATATTAAAGAAATCAGTACTGATGAGGGGCACTTTTCTTCTCCTCCTGAGATTGCCAAAGCTATTATTGAGCATTTTAAAAAGCTTTAAAATCCTCCTGAGCATTGTGGTTCTACTAAGTCTAATTTCACTTGTGGTGATACAAATCCACCTCACCTTGTTGATTCTTTGGTGGATCATGTCACTAACCAAGAGATTAAAGAGGTGGTTTTTGCTAGACCTTCCTCTTCTTCTATGGGGCCTGACGGCTACACTTTGAGTTTTACAAGGGGTCTTGGGACATTATTGGTCTTTATGTGACCAATGTTGTTAAAAATTTCTTATATACTGGTCATCTTCCTAGATGCGCAAAAGGAACTGCTATTACCCTTATCCCTAAGCACCAGCATGCTTCTAATATTTCTAACTATCGACCCATTTCTCTTTGTAATGTCATTTATAAGATTATTGTAAAGATCCTTGCTAATCATTTAAGAAGCATTATGCCTCACATTATTCACAAAATTTAAGCCAGGTTCATTTCAAAGAGAATTTCTTTAGACAACATACTTTTGGCCAATGAAATTTTAAACGACTTTAATGGGTCTTCTTCCTTTTTTTTTTGTGCTATATTGGATATTCGTAAAGCTTTTGACTATGTGTCTTGGGATTTCCAGATTGCAGGTGAAGGGTTTTTCGAAAAAGTTTATCTCTTAAATTAGGAGTTGTGTTTATGATGTCCCATTTTATGTTTGCATTAACGACGCTCTTGAGGGTTTTTTCACATCCATTACTGGCTTGAGACAAGGTTGTCCCCTTTCCCCTCTTTTATTTGCAGTTGTCATGGATGCTTTTTCTTGCTCTTTGGATGCCAGTTCTTTTTTGGGATTTCCTTATAGTTAGAGCTCCCTCAATCATCTTCTGTATGCTGATGATTATGTGCTGGTTTTTGGGATTTCCTACATTGCCAATGCCCTTGAGCTGACCAAGATTTTAAACAATTTTGCTAATGTGTCAGGCCTTCATATTAACAATGCCAAGTGCTCCATTTTATTCTCTAAGAACACCTCGGCTACAAAATATATCATCAATACTCTTGGTTTTTCCCCCACTGAACACTCCTTCAAATATTTGGGATTGTCCATATCCACCAAAAAACTTAATTCCTCTCACTTCCAACAACTACTGAGTAGAATTTCTATTCTACTTACTGTTTGGAAAATCAATTTTTTCTCTTTTGCATGTCGTATCCAATTCTTGTGGTTTACTATTGCTAATACTTTAGCTGATGGATAAGGGGAGCGATTATACCTAAATCTTATTGTAAATTCATTGATAAATTGTGCTTGAGATTTCTTTATCATGGCTCTATTGAGGGTAAGAAGCTACATCTAGTAGATTGGCATAATACTTGCTTACCAACTTGTTTTGGGGGACTTGGGATCCCGAATATTCATTCTCTTTCACACGTGTTTGACTGCTCCTTTATTTGGAGGATATATAATACCAACTCTTTTGTATTTGACTAGTTTAATCTCAAATATACTTCCCCCCGGAAGCCAATTCCTTCCACTTCTTCTAAATTTTGGAAGTTCATTCATTGTGTTGCGGCCAAGATCAAGGATAATTTTAAAGTTAATGTGATTGCTGAGAGTAGTAATTTATTTATGTTTTGGGACACTTGGGTGGATGGGAAGACACTTGCTGAGTTTTTTTCTCCCCTTTCTGATCAATATGTGTTTATTTGTGATTATGTGGTTGCGAGGAGCTGGTGCTTATCGGGTTTCTTTCCCTTGTTGATTTGGCAACTCATTTTAGCTATCCCTATTTTGGACTCTTCTTTTGCTACTTTAGATTCGAGGGATAATACTAAACCTTGCTTTAAAACTTTTAGACTCAACTTCTTTGATGGGTTGCAAAAAGTTGATCGGTTTAGATTTATTTGGCATAAGAGAGTTGCCCTTAGATATTCTTCGTGTATCTGGCTTTTGGTTCGGGATGGGTTAAAGATGGATGGTATTCTAGCCAAGAAAAATATTATCAATCATTCTACTTGTTCTTTTTGCTAGCTTGAAGAGGAAAATAGTTCTCATATGTTCTTTCATTGTGATTTTTCTTTTGCGGTTATTTCCCATCTCCTTCCGATTCTGGAAAGTTTTTCGTTTAGGTCCTCACTATTGCAAATTTTCAATTTTTTAGACGATATTGACATTTATAACACGGCTGAGAATGATTTTTGTTTTTTATTTTTTATTTTTTGTGATTAGCTGTGCAATTTATTTTATCTGGAGGGAACGAAATGACATAAGATATGCGGGTTTAAAAATTTCTTATCTAGAATTGTGCAGCAAAATGGCTTTGGTTATATCTAGCAAAGTTGCTAGGTGGAAGTATGTTGATTTGTACTATTCCTCGTTTCCTTCATGCTTTATTTGAGGTGGAGTAGTTCTGGTTGCTGCTTATATGGACGATGATGAACAGAACCTGCTTTGTGTTTTGCATACCCTTGGACGACCAATCTGCATCAGTTCATTGGTGGTATATCATTTGGCTTAGCATGTTAATTTTGCACGCTATTTTCCGCTCGTGTTCTGGTCTATTGGCAATCAGAGAGATTTTCATTACGGTAATGCTGGTATCGAACAACTGAGCTTCCTGGCTCTGATGTTTTGTTTGTCCTTTGGCGGGTTCCATCCTTCTTGAGTCCTAAAGCTTTTGTGCTCATTTTGTTCAATTTTGGGCTTCTATCTTAATTTTTTTCTTTGTATCCGATTTTGGGTTATTTTTGTAGGCTCTTTTTTGTAAGCATATGAGTTTTTGCTATACCATCAATATACGGGCTTAGTCCCAATTTTTTTTTTAAAAAAAAAAGTTAATCCATAAGCTACATACTTCAACATAACTAGTTTTTAAGATATATGTGTTTATTTTTAAAGCGGTTGTCCATTTATAGAAGCATATAATAATTTTGTAGCTTGTTTGCTTACCATTTTTCTTGGTTATTCAATTTTCTAGGACTTTGTGAATTGTTATTATTAGTATTTCTTATTATTCAAATAAACATTTCATCATTTTTTTCTTGTCTTGTATAATTTATAGAATTTGAATGACTTGTATGTGAATATTTGATGTAAATTTATTAAAGATTTCTCTAGTTCTACCTCCTCCTTATGAGTCCACATTCAATCATTTACAACAAAATTTTGTACAACTTACTCCTTATGTTACTTTGAATGATGAAATTATGGCTTTGTTTGGGACAATTTTCTTACTGTTTTTTGAAGCAGTTATTTAGTACAAAGATTTTGCTTTTGAAAGTAGTAAAAAAACTGTCCCAAATGAAGCTTTTTAGTATGAATTTCTTGTTCACTAATGAGACAAATTTGCTTGTGATGATTCTTGGATTATTCTTTAAGTGGCACAATATATATTTCATGATTTATTTGATAAGAATCAAATGGCTAAATTTCTTAGAAATCAAATTGTTTAAGTCAAGTAGTGAAATCAAAATGTTTGGATGTTGTTAGACAAAAAAATTAAAAAAAAAATCAATAATTCTATAAGAGGTGGAACTTATTATTGTTGTTATGTGTTCTCTTATGTGGTGGAAATTAGACTTATCAACCTATGAATTTTATTTTATTTTAAGCAATTATAGCTAATCCTCTTATTATAGGTGTCTGATATTGCTTATGAGTTTGATCATGTGATCCAACCAATTGTTAGGAGCACTTTGGTGCAATTTAATTATGAAATGCTTAAAGCCCCCCATAACTACTTCACTTTATATATATAAGAAGAGAAACCAATTAATTTCATAAATAGACAAGATTAACAAATTGATGACCAAAGTGAGAAAATTGCAAACAATTATTTGAACAAACACCAGCTAGTAAGATATATAATATATATCACAGTACATGATATTTATTATTTCATCAACTTGTATATATTATTATTTTTTTCAAACCAAACTCAGCATAATATGAAGAATCATATATATTATTTTTTCAACTCAAGCCCAACATAGTCTGTAGGACCATAGGGAATGAACAGATCTGCAAAAAATCCCTTCTTTCTTCTAGGATTGCATCCCATATCTTTGCATAATTGATCATTATACCAAGTGTGAACGGAAGTTATGCAAGATCTACGATAACACTCACTTGAATTGCCAGAATATGTCTTATAGTATTTGTCCCACTCGAGTATATTCTTCTCCATTTTTCTTTTGCTTGGCAATATGAAGCCATCATCAATGAGGCAAGCTAGCCACCTCGCTCTTATTTCTGTAGTGTAGACATTGGATATGCTCTCAGAATAACCAATGATGGCCATTTGTGGAATTTGTGGATGTATGCACTCTCTACATCAAAGTTAGCTTAATAATATAAGTACTTATAATATATAAGTTGCAGTTAATGAGTAGTCATATGCTCACTTCAAATAGTTGAGATGAGGCTAATAATGATAAGTATGAATACCTATACAGAGGAACTATCATATCTTTTGTGCCTGCCACAACCTTTTGGAACCAAGGAGAAATAAAAATATTTCTGAGTTTTTGATCACCCTTGAACCCAGTAGCATATATCACCAAATCAGCTTTTATCGGGGTGACTTCCCCCTCAATGAGAACTCCATTCTTGCTGAATTCAAAAGTCTTGCTAGGTTTTAAGATAATGCTTCCTTCTTCTACTTTATCATAAAAGTGTTCTGGTAATACTGCAAGTAAACCAGAAGCTACTCCTTGGAAGAAACTATGCTTTGGAATCATATCATACTTCTTCATGGGGATTGTTTTCTTCAAGTAGCTCTCCGTAAACTTCGAGAAGATCCACCTCTAAAATTAAAAGAAAGTTTTTTTTAAAAAAATTAATAATTCATATTTGAGAGATAAATTTTGTAGATGTTTGCAAGAAAAATGAAGAAGTCAAAAGTATACCAAAGGTGAAAGGATTGTGGCTAAGAGGCTTAATGTGAGTCCTTCACCCGGCTTGTGTAATAGTAATTCTGAGAAACGATTTAAATACATATAATTTATGGGGATTCCCCATGCTTCCAATTGGGATATATTCCATCTTTTTGTTCGAACTATCATAGTACAGGGGTATCTTGGTCCTGTTGATAAGCATTGAGATAATTTTCATTAGATTTTTAAGATTATACTACTTTTAAATAGTACAATATGATGTGAACATGATCCCATGCTATCGATATTTTTTAATCATATGATATTATGTGAAGAATAGAAGAAAAATAAATAATAGTTTAAAGAATTACCATTAATCTTAGCACATTCTGCAGCAATGTCTAATGCTGATTTGAGATATCCTACTATGATGACTTGCTTGTCTTTCACTAATTTTGTCACGGCTGTGCTATCCATATTAGAGTAATTCATAGAATGAATCACTTTACCATTAAAGACCTCTGAATCTTTATTTTTTGGAAATGTTGGTATATTTGGCATTCCACTGAAGCGTCCAATGCATAGAATTACGAAATCCATTATATGTACCTAATTTTGAAAAGAAGAAGAAGAAAAGCATAACTCGAAAAAATGATAATAAGCTGTGACAGTTATTGTCCTTTATTTAAAAAAAAAAACATTTATTGTCCTTTTAAACCTTCTAAAAATCACAAAGCTCACATTGGCCTCTTGGTTGAGAGTTTATGCTTCCAACTAAGAGGTCTTGGGTTTGAGTCTTTGTGTATGCGTTGTGTGTGTGAGTTTGCCTTAAATGGCCTAAATGTCTCAAAAAAAAAAGGAATATTAAATTCTTATTGTCCTTCTAAAGATAATAAGACAAAATATTTCAAATTAGAAGATATTTAAACAAACAAAAAATTAACACGTCTGAAAATTTTATATTACCAAAATTTTTAAAAAATATTATATTTTTTATTTTTTTTATAGCTCACAAAATTTTATTTTTAATATCATAACACAAATTGCATATAAATATCTCAAAAAATTAGGCGAAGATATCATTGAACAAAAATAAATGGTCAAGATCGACTCCAAATTCTTATCCGTTGCTTTAAAATTAGTGCAATTAAAAAATTGATTTCTCATATACTTTTTTTATTATTTATTATTATTTTATTTATAGAACACTAATCTCAAAGCAAATTCATCCGTTTCGGATACTGTAGTACCGAATGTTTTCATTTTATTCTTATTAATTACCTCTACAGCTCCATCTTCCTCTTGCCGCACTGTAACATGCCACACCCCTCGCCGCCCGCCACCAAACGCGCCGCCGGTCCCAGCCCACAGATCCCACGCCTCCATCTCCTCCTCCGCTACACCAACATACTCTATCCCCTCCACCTTCTCTCCAAACCTCACATGTCTAACAAGATCAAATCGTTCAGCATAGGATTCTAAATACTCCATCACCTGCTTACTGTCAGGACAAACCTCCGTCACCTTCTCCGGCCACGGAAAGTCGGAGAATTGGTAATCCCATCTCGCCGTCTGTAGCCGAGTTGACGCCGACGTGCTCTTCCACAGGCCGCCGATGCTCCGATCGGCCTCGAAGACCACCGGCTGGAATCCTCTCTCTAGCAAGTATTTACAAGCTGCAAGGCCACTTACGCCGGCCCCGATAATGCAGACTCTCTTCTTCTGCTCCATGGCTGCTAATCTCTCTGTGACTCTGTTAGACTTTTTGAGTCTATTACAATTTATAGGAGCTTTGGCTGCAGTTTGGTAAAGGATTGAGGATGAATTTTTCGGTGAATTGATTTTTTTAATAATTTTAATGTATTTTACTTTAGTAATTTTAAATTTGATTTTTTAATCGAGTTGAAGACTTTTCGGCACTCTTAGTAAAAATAATTATTGAATGATGCGACTATAATTTGGACCTTATTGCTAGAATTTATTAATATGAATTTTTAAATTCATGAACAATTCATTATTTTATATATAGAATGATTAAGGATCATTTCTTGTTTAACAAGCAGCTTGTTAAGATATTGAAAAATATTCACTTACGACATTGACGATACGAGGTCACGCTCAGTTTTCCTGGATTAATCCGGTTTGATTTTGGGTTTTCGGATCAATTCGAATCTGGCCTGATTTTCTAAATGAGTCAAAATCTCGAACTCGAAACCGACTCATATGACAACGGGTTGATCCTAATTCGGAATTTTTCGGGTTGAGTTAGGATTTGTTTGGGACGACTAGCATTTTATAAAGTTGATTTGTGAATTGTTATGGAGAAAATAACTTAACTATTCTGATTGCAAAAAATAATTTTCTACCACATAAAATTTTGAAAAACAATAAAAAATAGTAACTAAATAAAATTATGATAGTTTTCTGGAAAACAAAGCGACAAAAAAGTTATCCTAAATAGACACTTAGTTTGTGTTATCACTAATATTTGCTCCAGTAGAAATCATTATCTTGAAGTTCATGAATTTAATTTTAAAATTTTCTATTTAATTTTTTTTTTTTTGGAGACTTATCACTAATATTTGCTAGACAAAAATATAAAGTATATAGCTATCATTAAAAATTTAATTATGTAATTAAGTATAAAAAAAAAGATAAAATCATTCATTAAATGGGCGACCTGCTGTTGAGTCGATAAGTTGAGTTAGCTCTGACTGTACGGACAACTTTTTAGTAATTTTTTAAGTTAAACAAATTTAAAAATCTAAAAGAAATTATTAAATTTTAAGAAATTTTAACTAATATATTAGTTAATATGAAAATTTATAATAAGGTCAACTTATTTTTATTATAAAATTTCAGCTAAATTCATTCTTTTATTCAAAGATAAAATTATATCATATTATATTTTATTTATCCTGTAACGTTAATAGAATTAAAATGTTTTAAGTTAAATATTCTAAAATAATTATCATACTTATTGATATATCATCTAATTATTTATAATTATTTCTACTATATCACCCGTTTGAATAAATATTTTTACATATTTTCTATGCTAACATCTAATTATTATGGTATATAAGTAAAATAATAAATTAACAGAATAGAATGGTTTATTTATAATTATAAGTAATTAGATGGCATATCCATAAACATGAAATTTCGTTATGTTATGTTAGTTAAAATTCCTGCTGCGAGGACTTTCTGCTTTTGCTCATTTGCTGAAAATTTTCTTTGGCATGAACTTTCTCTCCACCCTCTCTTGGAATTCAGCACTTTTGAAGTGCATGTCTGTGAGGGTTCTGGACAAAATTACCTTACAATCTCAATCCTCTCTCTTATTAGTTTTGGATCAGATGCTGCTTTGATTAACAAGTACAATGCTTCGATCTCAAATGGCAGTCCAATGAAGCTTGCAGTTGCCGATAGTCTTTGTTCTTTACTGATTCTATTTCCACGCAATAAATAAAATTTATTTTCAATCATATATTCATCTTCAAGTCAGCCTGACAGCTTTGCCAAACACCAAGTCAGAAATTTTTTAAATTGGTTTTCAGCATCAGCAAGGTTGGATTGAATTGGCAAGCACATGTGGCAAATTATCTGCTATTGTAGTTGCCGATTGGTGTCGCTGCCGCTATTGACAGCTCATCGCTAACCACCACCCACCGCCGCCACCAACGTCCACCATTGCTGGCCACCTATCGCTCGTCTCCAGCTTCTACCACCTACTAACGACCATCGTTACTTGTCATCTGCCAAGTGCCAATGACAAATCATGATCTCCTCCTCTTCATGCCTTTCGCCGCGTGACTCTACTATTGCTGATACCTTTTTCGACGAGCTCTCATCATAAATCATGATGCCTTCTCCTACGACTTATGAGCTCCCGTCTCCATCAATCTCCAATCATGATGTCCACTTTAAATCCTGCTGCTCCATGATTCCTGCTGTGATTTTCATTTTTACTTCATTGAATTCTCCTAGGATCTCGAGTCAAGCTCGAATTTGCAATAGATGAACAAGTCGAATTCGAACTCAAAACATGAGGCCTGCTCAAGCTTGAGCCTATTGTCTGACTTATGAGCTGGGTTTGAGTTAGTTGTGACTTAATCTTGAATCGACTCGTTCACACTCTTAAATCTTATTATCATTGAGATGCCTAAAAATAGAGCCTAATGTATTGGTTCTTTAGTTCATATGTTTAGTTTATCTTATATAGTTGTTTCATTAAATTTGCATTAGAGGCTTATTTGTGTAAATCTGTATTTCCCTTCCCCACATCCACTGTGGAGAACAAAAACCATGGATGTTAAGATTACTGGCTGCAGGCTTGCAGAGGAATTTCCATTCCTAAAGATTGATTGCCAGCAGAGTTCCTGTTGTGGAAAGATATTGTGGAGGCCATGAAGAAAGTCATTCCGCAAGCATGTATAGCAAAGAGGATTATTATCCCCTTTGAGTTTTGATTGAGGAGCTCATCTATGTTGGGTAATTAAAAGAGTTCATTCTTATTGACAAATTGTGATATATCAATAATGAGATGATATATTGAATGAAAAATGAGTATGTTCCAACATAGGCCATCATCATTATATGGGCCAACATCCCTATTATCGATAGTGGAGTGAGAGTTGCGGCATCAAGAAAAGTAAGGCTTCGTTTGGGACGGCTTTCTTTCTCCTTCTTAAAGCAGCTTCCTAGTACCAAATTAAAAATTTTGTACTTAAAAACTGCTTTAAGAAATAGAAAGAAAGCCGTCCCAAACGAAGCCTAAGTCTCAAATAACAAAAGTTGTGAGGGATCCATGCTAACTCAACTTAAAACTCATATTCTATAAAGGTTGTAACCACCTCCATCGGTATCGACTGGCACCGATGAGATTCATAGCCTAGACATGATGCGAAAGGCTTCTATGCAATGCTCGATGTAGCTGGGTAGAGACATGTCTAATGCAGATTTGAAAGCCCATCTATCCCAAACCTTAAATAATTCTATTTTGGTTCAATCTGATTGTTTGGATATTGATGAGTCATTTTTTACATCTTCTATGGTTGAGGGTGATGATTTTGGTGATTATGTAAATGATGATATGCATAGTTTTATGGTGGGGTGTGTTGTTGATCAAGCTATTCTCAATGGCGGAGGCAAAAGAAAGAAAAGTGAATCCAAGAAGAAATAGGCTTAGGGTTTCCTTCTCACTTTCGTTGCCCTGTTTTTCTCCCTTTTTGCCTCGGCTTGTTGGAAACTAGGGGTGTCAATATTTTACACGACACGAAAACCCGACCCGAACCCGACCCAATTTCAAAACGGGTGGGGTTCGGGTTCCAGAAATTGACCCGTTTAAAAAACGGGTCGGGTTCGGGTTGACCCGGCGCAACTCGCCAACCCGTTTAATTTAAAAAAATTTGAATTCCGCCCACCCGCGCTGCCCGACCGCGCTGCCCGCTGTCGGGTCCGCAACCTGCCAGGTCGGGTCCGGGTTTGGATTTCCGACCCGTTTGTCTACCCGGGTCGGGTTAGGGTCGACCCGTTTGAACCCTGGTCAGTTCCGGGTTCGACCCGAACCCGACCCGTGACTCGAAATTGACACCCCTATTGGCAACCTTCGTTTGTGCCCTTCTACTTGGTGGTTGGCTGTGTGGGAGGTAAAAATGTCAGAATTTTTACGGGGAAACTCCTAAAAATGGGGTTTGAATGAATCCACTAGTGGTTGTAGTCAATTATGTAGCAACATCAGTAGCTTGTTTCTTGAATTATGATATTTGTTATTCCGAATGAGCAACTTATATAATATTTTTATGCTCAACAAAATCTTTGGGTTTAGTTTTAATAACTATAAATCAAACATAATTTTCTCTTACTCTAGCCGAATATTTTGTACAATACACTTGATTTGCTTAATGGGCTATGATGATAGGAAATTTGTCACATTTTTATTCCTTTTTCATGCAATGATTCCATGAAGATTATGTACCCTTATAACTCTATTAAAAGCATGGTCAAACCAATCATAAGTAAATAATAATATGCTTTCGTAATTATCATCTAGATATTATAATTATATTTTCACTTGTAAAGTTCAATAGTAGTCTTCTTTATTATATGTATGAGTATTATATTTAACACATACATTATAATTGTCAGTATTACTTCCTTCATATCAGGAACTACTGTGAATATGTATCCTTTTATTATGAAAATAGGTCATGTTTTAATCATTGTGGTAATTGAAGAAACCCAGAGAGGGTTCAAGAAGCTTGCGAAACAGAGAAATGTAAATTGTATATTGTGTCGTTCTAACTGATTACAGAGGTATTAAATAGCTACAGGAAGAATAGAGACTAACGGCTAGTACACGTGTCGACATCCTATAGGAGTAATTACAAGTTGATTAATTACATGCTTCTAACAGTCCCCCGCAAACTGATGATCTAGAAAAGATAGTCAGTTTGGATCTTAAATCTTTGAAGCGAGACGTCGAGAGAGGTTTGGTTAGGATGTCGGCAATTTGATCTTTCGTGCTAATAGGTAGTAGCCGAATTGTATTGTTTTGAATGTGATCGCGGATAAATCTTTGATCGATTTCAATGTGCTTGGTGCGCGCGTGGAAGACAGGATTGTTAGCCAACGCTATTGTGGACGTATTGTCGCAGAAGACGTCTACAGGGTGATGGTGATGAATGCGGAAGTCTTCGAGTAGTCTTTTTATCCAAATTGTGTCGGCAGTGGCTGAAGCAAGTGCCCGGTACTCGGATTCAGTAGACGATCGTGATACCGTTTGCTGCTTCTTAACGGTCCAAGAAATTAAGGTCTTGCCGAGGAAGGTGCAAAAACCAGATGTGGATTTTCGGGACACCGGATCTGAAGCCCAGTCGGCATCAGAGAATGTCCGAAGCGTGAGATCGGAGCGGGAGATCGGGAGTCCGAAATCTGTGGTTCCTTTAATGTACCTTAATAGCTTCTTTAACATGAGCATGTGCTGATTGCTGGGGTCATGCATGTGCTGAGATAACGCATTAACAGCGTAGGATATATCAGGTCTTGTGAGAGTTAAGTATTGTAGAGACCCGATTATTTGACGATATCTGTGAGCGTCCATCCAAGCGTGATCATCCAAAACTGGAGCTGGAGGTTTAGTAAAGGATGGATTAGAGACCGAATTGCAGTTATGCAATTCGGCCATTTGTACGATAGAGTTTGCATAAGAGTTTTGTGATAGAAAAAACTTATCAGTAAGCGAGTCGATGTGGATGCCGAGGAATTGATTTGCCAATCCCAGGTCTTTCATAGTAAATTTGAGCTTCAGCTGTTCGATGATATCTTGCATGGCGTGGATGTCATTGCCGGTAATAAGGATATCGTCGACATATACGAGGAGGTATATTTGCAGGTGTTCTTTATGCATAAGGAGTAAGGAGGGATCGGCTTGACTGTGTATAAACCCGATCCGTAGAAGATATTCGGTGAAGGTTGTGTACCATTGGCGAGGCGCTTGACGGAGTCCATAGATTGCCTTGCGAAGTTTGCACACGTGAGTCGGATGGATGGAGTCTTCGAAGCCTTTTGGTTGACGCATGTAAACCGTTTCTTTGATGTCGCCGTGTAAGAAGGCGTTAGATACATCCAGTTGATGTACGTTCCATTTATGAAAAATGGCAACGGCTAGTAGGATACGAACGGTAGGCAATTTGGCAACCGGGCTAAATGTGTCCAAATAGTCTAGGCCATATTGTTGCTGATTTCCTTGAGCTACAAGACGCGCCTTGAATCTTGCGATCGATCCATCCGATTTTCGTTTGATTCTGTATGTCCATTTTGATCCTAAAATGGAACTGTTAGGCGGCGGTGAGACTAGTTCCCAAGTGCCCTGTTTTTGCAATGCATAGAATTCTTCGGCCATGGCATTCCTCCATTCAGAGAATTTGCTTGCTTCTCTATACGTGGTAGGTTCACAAGGAGATTGTTGATGATGAATCAGGTTGAGCCTTTGAACGGGTTTGAGTGATCCAGTTTTTGCTCTTGTAGTCATCATATGTCTCGATTTATGTTGATGAGAAGGAGTGGGATTAAGTTGATCTGTGGTAATATGATCAACCGAGGCTGCCGTGGTGGAATGCGGAGATGGTATGGTCTTAGTATTGCTGACCGAAGGTTGTTTGCGTTGAGCGGAGGTGCGAATCGTGGATATCGGAATGAGCAGGTTCGGTGGAGTATTACTGGACACGGTTGGAATGCTTTGGTTCCTGTTTTTATATGGAAAGACAACTTCATTAAATTGCACATTTCTAGATATAAGAACCTTATTTGTTACCAGGTTTAAGCACTTGTAGCCCTTCATTGTGTCTGAGTAGCCTAGGAAGATACACGCATCAGAGGTCGGCGAGAGTTTGGTGCGATGTATAGGTGTAGACAGAGGGTAGCACTCACAGCCGAACACCCGAAGGTGTTCGTATGAGGGTACAATGTTGAACATTCGTTGAATAGGAGATATGTTTTTGATAGTGAGAGAAGGAGTACGATTAATGAGATATGTAGCCGTGAGAGCTGCTTCCATCCAAAAAGACATAGGTAAACCGGCTGTATGAAGCAGAATTCTGGTCATGGTAATTATGTGACGATGCTTCCTTTCAGCCAATCCATTCTGTTCGGGCGTGTAGGGACATGAGGTTTGGTGCAAGATACCGGCCGTCCGCGTGAAGTTTTGAAATTTGTGATTAACGAACTCGCCTCCTCCGTCGGTGCGAATTATTTTAAGTTTTCTATTTGTTTGACGTTCAATAAAATGCGTAAAGTTAATGAAAATGTCAGTAACTTCATGTTTAGATTGAAGCGGAAATAACCAAACAAATCTTGAGAAGTCATCAACAAAAATTACATAGTAGTTGTAACCCAAATGTGAGGGAACCGGAGATGGTCCCCATACGTCCGAATGGACAAGTTCAAGAGGAAAATTAGTAGAGCTAGAAGAACGTTCAAACGGAAGCTTGTGTCCCTTACAAGACAAACAAGAAGTACAAGTAGAAACATTTGGCGACAGGTGTATAGACGGGTGATGACGCGAAATTTGCTGAAGAATGCGCCTATGTGGGTGACCCAGCCTTTTGTGCCAATCGACCGAAAACGTAGTGGCCGAGAGAGCGGCTGGATTGACCTGAGATTTTGCAGAGTTAATCTTGTATAGTCCTTTGTGACACGGACCGCTGAGAATTATTTGATCGGTCTTCGGATCCTTAAAAACAAAGCCATTAGCGTCGAAAGTAATGGAAATATTATTGTCTTTAACAAGATTAGATATAGAGAGAAGATTATAGGAAAGGGAAGGAATGTGCAGTAATTGGGATAGCAGAAGCTTACTAGCCGGGGTTGGAAGGATACCCGATCCCGTATGGGCAATTGGTACCGACCTTCCGTCCCCAATAGTTACCGTGTCGTTACCGTAATACGGATTGTATGTTGTAAGGTGATCGGTTGAGTTAGTCATATGCGAAGAAGCTCCGGAGTCAATATACCAGTCGACGCCAGATGATACGTCATTGCTTGCGATGAGAGCATTTGTGGATTTTGACTGTTGTTGATTCGGAACATAATTGGCATTGAGTCGATGCCAGCAAGTGTCCGCCTCGTGACCCTTCTTCTTGCAAATTTGACATTGAACGCTCATTGATTGAGGAGCTTTGGCAGCCGGGTTTGCGTTGTTGTTTGATCTGGTCCTGCCTCTTCTACCTCGACCCCGATAAGAGAACAGGGCGGATTGTGTTTCTTGAGCCAGCGGAAATTTCTGGGCCGCTGATTTGATGTGGATTTCTTCGCTCATGAGAAGCGAATACAGGTTATCCAGAGTCATGGAGCTTTGCAGAGTACGGATTGTGGTGGTAAAAGGTTGGTATGCCGGTGGCAACCCGTTTAGAATATAGATTATAACGTCCTCCGGATCAACGGAAGATCCCGCGGAAGAAATTTGATCCACAATCTTTTTAACTTCGGTAAGATATTGGGTCATGGTGCGAGACTGCATAGATATGTTATGTAACTCGTTCTTGAGTTGAATTACCTTGGAGCGGTTTGAAGATTGGAACCGGGTGTGCAGCGTCTTCCAGATTTCATTTGTTGATTCCAAATGAATCACATAAGGAAGAACCTCAGGGGAAATTGTTGAGCACATGGCGGTTGCCAAATTTTGATCAGTGACCGTCCAAGATGAAGGATCTTGATTTGGATCTTGATTTTCCGTGCCAAGATTTGGGTCAAGAAATGTCCCGAAGCCATTTGCCTTGAATAATTTGGCGATTTGGGTGCTCCAAATTGGAAAATTGTCTGGGGTAAGAGAGTGAGGGACAAGAAATTTTAAGTTTGAGATGACAAACTTGAGGGAATGAGAGATGGCCGGAATTGATGATCGAGCGGCGTTTGTGTCTGCCATAGACGAGGAAGACGCCGGTGCAGAGTTCGCCATGCGAGAGGCCCTGGATCAGCTTTCTCCTGATACCAGCAATGATTCCATGAAGATTATGTACCCTTATAACTCTATTAAAAGCATGGTCAAACCAATCATAAGTAAATAATAATATGCTTTCGTAATTATCATCTAGATATTATAATTATATTTTCACTTGTAAAGTTCAATAGTAGTCTTCTTTATTATATGTATGAGTATTATATTTAACACATACATTATAATTGTCAGTATTACTTCCTTCACACCAGGAACTACTGTGAAATATGTATCCCTTTATTATGAAAATAGGTCATGTTTTAATCGTTGTGGTAATAAATAATCAGCATTAACATCCTCAACATATCATTTTATAATGAAAGCATGAATATAGCACATCTAAGTCTACAAATGTGAAGAGAATAGAGTAAATGTTACTAGCAATCAAAGAAAAATAAGAGAAGACAGGATGTGGGGACGGCTATGGTTTTGAGAACCTATAGTTTATATTATATTTTATTTCAGGTTTATGAAGTGCATTGGTATTACTTGTCAAAGTTGTGATATGGCATCATTTGCGGCATTTGAGGATGATAAGGCTATGGAGGAATTTCGGTCATGGAAAGTTCAATAAGATGGAAGCTTCAAGAAACCTATAGAAGTCAAAATGATCTTTCATAATCTAAGAATAATTAACGAGTGTTCTTTCATATTCCAAGAATAATTAATGTGAGTATTCTTTTCCAAGAGGAGTTAATGTAATAGATTTCTTTAGAAATCTTATATTAGTGTTTGGGCATGACTATAAAAGGAGGTAAAGAGAGGATGATGTAAGACGAAGAGGTTGAAAAGAAAAAAAAAAGAGAAAAAGAAAGAGAGAGAGAAGTTGAAGAATCATCAGCCGAGTTATCCATTTGATCTTGTATTATTGTATTTATTTTTGAAAAATATATGTTGAAAGCTTTTATCAATTTTCCTTGGCACCCAAAAAAGTTTTATTCTATCCGCTAAGTTTATCATTTGCGTAATAGCTTTTCTCCCTCCAACAAGATTATCTAAATGACTTAATTTAGTAAATAAAATTTTAATTTTAAGGGCGGACAATTGCCCATCATGGGTTGGACATGGATCCGCCCCTATACAACTGGTATCTCAAAATGACTTGTGTAACCACATGAAAGTAGTTATTCAGTTTTATGTAATAATTCATAAAAAATATAAGCTCTATATTGGGATGTTCTTCTATATGTTCTATAAATAATTGATGGTCAGATGAATCAAAGATCATTTATTTACATATCCTAGTATGTTTATCATTTATTAGTGTGCAGCTTGCAAGAGTATTGCAATAAGAGCATATATATGACTCATACTCACCTTTGAATGCCTATAATCAATAATTTAGTTGTAATTCTCATGATATAAATCAAGCTAACCTCATACGGTATAACTTATACTTGATTTCTGTATTTGAAGCATGAACTTCTAGCTTTTCTTCGTATAAAAATGTTGGTTATTAGGGCATCTCCAACCGAACTCCAAGCGTTTGAATGACGTCCCTGGCCAGCTCCAGCGGAACCACAAATTTCCCGCTATTTATCTGCGAGTGAACAGTGGGACGCCAATATTGGTGTTGCACTGTTCATCTACTCCATTTTTACCTCTCTACCGAACTTGCCGCGGGAGAAAGAGACGACCGTTACCTGCAAATGTGTAAAAAGTGGAGTTCCATTGGTGGTGAATTGTGACATTTTGTAGTTTCATGACATTTTGGAGTGAAAAATGAGAGTTTCGGTTGGAGATGCTCTTAGGAAGCTACAAGCACAAAATATTTAGCACTCTTAATAAATTCATCTATTAATTCTTTACAGCCTAGTAAAAGTCTATTATACATTAACAATCTTTGACTTTGAACACAATATATATATATATATATATATATATATATATATTGTACTATTAAAAACCAACAAAAATATAATTATAATAAACAAAAAAAATTATATAAATTTTTACTTAGGTCGGGCATATGAAAATATTTGTAAACCAATTAAAGATTACGTAAATCTAACATAAAATATAATGATTTCTCAAAAATATGTGTATAATATAAATAGCTATATGGATCTAATACATTTTTTCAAAACAAATTTAAACACCAGATTTTATAAGAAGCCTAAATCGCATAAACTAACTAATGAAATTTTAAATTAATTGAAAAATAGGATAGAGGACAAATTTTAGATTTTGATCCATATAAGAATTGAAAAAATCTTACAAAAAATTTTCCAAAACAAACAATGGCAAATTATTGCATCCGGTCACCGGATGCGGAGAATATCTAGGTTCGGACATCCAATAAAAATTTGCCACGTCACCTGCGCTTTTGACTGCGCTTTAGTTGCACTTTGACTGCACTTTACCTGCGCTTTTGATTGCGCTTTGACATGCGCTTTACTTGCGCTTTACCTGCACTTTACATGCGCTTTAGTTGCGCTTTACTTGAGCTTTAGTTGCGCTTAATTTAAAATAACATTTTATTAATATCCGGACCTATCTCCGCATCCGGTGACCGGATGCAATAATTTTAAGAACTGTGGAGTTGCAAAAGAGAGGAAGAATGAGAGGGCCCAAGAAACATTTTAACATTTCTACCAAATTTTGGTGTAATTTTCATAAAAAATAATTAGAGTAATTTATTGTACAGGTTCCATCGGAAATTTTCCGGTAAACTTTGATGGCCTTTTGTAAGGATTTATTTGAGATAATTTTCTTACTATTTTCAAAAATATTTTTATAGTACAAAAATTTCTAGTTCATGAAAACTTTGTCATTAAATTTTTGTAGTAGAAAACTGCTTTAGAAAGCATTCAGAAAGTGCCCCAAACGAAGCCTAATTTCCGCCCACTTTAGCATTGCCAATAATTTCATTAAAAATCTCACTTTTTTAGTGCATCTCTATAATTATTATATCTTCATAGATCCTAGAATTCTAATTATTCTTTGTTCATATATGAAAGCATTCCTTATATTTTGTTTCAATATTCCACCGTCAGTCCGTCAAGACAATGTATCACACTAGATTTTAAATGTATACAACATTGCACAAATGAAATTAAATTAAACACAGGAGATATTGAAAATAATAATTCACATTTATTCATAAGATTCTGCATTTGGATATATAAACATAGATTTTCATATTATTAGTTTAATACTAGATTTTAGCCGGCCATAGAAATAAAATTTAACAAAATATTTTTCATTACTTAAGAAAGAAGCACAAATGGAAAGATGAAAAAAAAATTACCAGAAATGAAGAATCCTAAGCAGATCCTACAGCTTCACTCTTCACACTCATATCCTGTCCTAAGTGTGGTTTTCCCATCTACAAGGATGACCAACTAGTTCATTATGTGTCACTCATTATCCTCTGATTCCTCTTAAAAAAAAAAAAAGATTTAGGCGTCGCGACGCTTGACAAAAAAAAGATTTAGGTGTCGCGACGCTTGACAAGGTGATGCGAAGACATTTAAATATGAACTAACGCCTTAGCGCTACTAAATATGCTCTATTGTAGTGCTGCCAAATATGCACCACTGCGATGCTGGGATGACCTAACACGAATGTTAACTGATTCAGTGTACCATTTCTTTTCTCTAATTGCTCTGCCACAATGCTAAAAAAGATGAGCACTACAACGCTTTCGAGGTTGGTGCTTTACGTTGAATAATTTATAATTTTTCCCGATATTGCAATTTTCATTTATGGAACTACATCACTGAGTAGCACTACGACGATGACTTTTGTTCTACTGGGGCACTGAATTAAATGAAATTTTCCAGAGGCTCCAGCACTACAATGCCCTGATTTGGCGCTAGGGTGTTGGAGATGCTATGGCGCTGATAGTTCTGGCACGACGACATTGGTTCTTAATTAGGGGTATTAATATTTGACCCGCCTGAAAACCTGACCCCAACCCGACTCAAAAATTTCGGTTCGGGTCAACCCTCAGATGCAGGTTAGGGATTTCAACCCATTTTAAAATCGAGTCGGGTTAAGGTTGACCCGAAAATCCGAAATCAACCCGGTCTGACCCGTTTTTAATTAATTTAGGAGAATTTCAAAAGATTGTTATGAAAGAAATAAATGATATTTTTAAAAAATAATAAACATTGTTGCCCAAATTAAATTAAGCTTTATTTATTTTAAATTGATTGAAGTAAATCTTATCTTAATTTGATTTAGATTGAAATAAATCAAATTAAATAAAAAAATGTTAATAAAACATACACAAAATGGATCGGGTTCGGGTTGACCCAAACCCGAAGCGGGTTGGGTTTGGGTTCGAAAAACTGACCCGTTTGCAAAAACGGGTTGGGTCAAATAGTGTCGGGTTAATTTCGGGTTGGACCCGAACCCAACCAGTGACCCGATTTTGACAGCCCTATTTAACTTTGTAATTTATGCTCATTTTTCCTGAAATATTCTTGTAAAACATCAACTAAAACACACATTTTTATCGGAATTTAACACAATGAAAACAAACATAAATTTCAGTTAATAAATTACTTACAAATTTTCTTGGTATTTCAATTTCCTAGGAGTTTGTACAAGATGTTATTAGTATTCCTTATGATTCATATTAGAATTTTATCATTTTATTGCTTATATAATTTGAATAACTTGTATGTGGATATTCATAAAAAAACAAGCTTTTTGATGATGTGATTATGAGGTATGTAGATTTTAAATTAGTAATAAAATAATGATATGTTTAAATCCATAAAGGCATTTAATTAATTGAAAATTTTAAGAAATTAAATGCAAAATGATAGGGTCATTTAAAATAATGTAACACATTAGATCTAATACCTACAAATTAAAATTTTCAATAACTTATTTTATTAATTTAAATTTTAATGTATTTAATTTACCTTATTTCATGAATTTGATATCATTTTATTAAATATTTCTCCCTATGATATCATTTAGGCAATAAGATCTAGAATACTATGTAAGGAAGTTTATTATAAGAGGCAGAACTTATTATTTTCTTTTATTATCTTAAGGCCTCACATTTTCCAATTATAGTATGCTTTTTTGAAGATTTTTCTTGTTTGAATCAGTGTGACTAAGGTTCACAATCTTTTATATGAGAAAAAAATCAACAAAAAGAAGAGAAATCAGTTAATTCTTTTTCATCAATTGACTGGATCATCAAATTGATAATCAAAGTGATAAAATTATTAACAATTACATGAACAAACATTAGCTTGCAAGATATATAATATATATCACAATATTATATGATATTAACAATCATCTATCTATTCATCAACTTGATGCCATTATTATTATTATTTTTCAAATCAAGTTTAACATAATACTTAGGGTCATATCTATTATTTTTTCAACTCGAGCCCAACATAATCTATAGGACCATATGGAAGGAACAGGTCTGCAAAAAACCCCTTCTTCCTTCTAGGATTGCATCTCATATCTTTGCACAATTGATCATTATACCAAGTGTGAACTGGGGCGATGCAAGACCTACGATAGCACTCACTTGAATTGCCAGAATATGTCTTATAGTAATTGTCCCACTCGAGT
Organism: Dendrobium catenatum; assembly: GCF_001605985.2. Classification (NCBI taxonomy): domain Eukaryota; kingdom Viridiplantae; phylum Streptophyta; class Magnoliopsida; order Asparagales; family Orchidaceae; genus Dendrobium; species Dendrobium catenatum. Next base: position 1,354,973 of record NW_021319932.1, on the reverse strand, counting down.
ATATTCTTCTCCATGTCTCTTTTGTTTGGCAATATGAAGCCATTGTCAAGGAAACAAGCTAACCACCTCGCTCTCATCTCAGAAGTGTAGAGGTTTGATAGGTTCTCAGAATAACCAATGATGGCCATTTGTGGAATTTGTGGATGTATGCACTCTCTACATCAAAGTTAGCTCATTATGTAAGTATTATGATATATAAGTTATAATTAGTGAATACTCAAATGTTGACTTCAAATAGTTGAGATGAAGCTAATGGTGATAATTAAGAGTACCTGTAGAGAGGAACAATTGTATCTTCTGTGCCAACCACTATCTTTTGGAACCAAGGAGAAATAAACATATTTCTGAGTTTTTGATCACCCTTGTACCCAGTAGCGTAGATCACTACATCAGCATTTATTGGGGTGGCATCACCTTCGGTGAGGACACCATTCTTAATGAATTCAAAAGTCTTACTAGGTTTTAAGATGATGCTTCCTTCTTCTACTTTTTCATAAAAGTGTTCTGGTAATATACAAAACAAACCAGCAGCTACTCCTTGAAAGAAACTATGCTTTGGAATCATATCATACTTCTTCATCGGGATTGTTTTCCTTAAGTAGCTCTCTGTAAACTTTGAGAAGATCCACCTCTAAAATTGAAAGAATTTTTTTTTTAAAACTTAATCATAAATACATAAGAGATAAATATGTTAGATGTTTGTGAGAAAATCAACGAGTTAAAAGTATACCAAAGGGGAAAGGATTGTGGCTAAGAGGCTTAATATGAGTCCTTCTCCTGGCTTGTGTACCAACAATTCTGAGAAACGATTTAAATACATGTAACTTATGGGGATGCCCCATACTGTCATCTGGGATACATTCCATCTTTTTGTTCGAACTATCATAGTGCATGGATATTTTGGTCCTGTTGATAAGCATTGAGATATTATTGTTCTTTAGATTTTCAAGATTATACTATTTTAATCATAGTGCATATAATATTAACATGATGTGAACATGATCTTAGAATGACGATTTTTTTTCTTTTGTTTATTTTACTTATCTCATTTCAGCCCCTTAATTGAATCCTTATATTAGTTGAATTTTAAAACCCTTTATGATTCTTTTTTGTTATTTGCTCATACAATTTACTTGTAGTTGTGAAAATGAATGAAGATGAGTGAGGTTTATGGTTCCATATGCCCACTTTCTCTTTTGTAGCAAGTAAATTCCATCTTGTGAGTTTGCCCTTTCTTATGGTGTATTTTCAAGCATGCTTTCTTCAAATCCATTGTTCTTGATATTATTCTCTCTCTAAGTACAAGGCTCATGACATCAAAGGAAACTTAATTTAGTTATTGAAAAAAGTATGTTAGGTTTCTTTTTCTTTTATATTTCCTATGGGTTTCTCCCTCCCTAACCCCTCTTTTCCTAAGCATCTCTCTTGTCATCATTTTCCCTCTTTTTTTGTTTTTTTTCCTTGGATGCTATGGCATATGCAATATGAAAATCCAAAAATTCTAATCATATGATATTATGAAGAAAAAGAAGAATAAAAGAAATAGACAAATAATTACCATTAATATTAGCACATTCAGCAGCTATGTCCACTGCCGATTTAAGATATCCCACAATGATGACTCGCTTTCCTTTCACCAATTCAGCAACAGCTGCGCTATTCATATTGGAGTAATCCATAGAATGAATCACCTTACCGTTAAAGACATCCGAACCTTTATTTTTTGGAAACGTTGGTATATTTGGCAGTCCAACTGAACCGTCCCGATGCAGAAATTACAAAATCCATTATATTTGCACCTGATTTAAAAAAAGCATAATTTCAAAAAAAAAAAAAAAAAAAAAAAAAAAAAAAATTATATATAATAATAATATATTATATTATATATATATATATATATATATACTATATATATATTTATAATAAAATAAGTATAATTTACTGCCTCTTTTAAAATCTAGAAGAATATTAAATTAAAACATAGAAATTGAAAGAAGAATGTAATAAATGAATGAGTAAAGTTTTGCCTTTAATTCTTTTTATCCTATTTTTATTTGCATGTCATTTCCATGATTATAATATAATCATCAAAAATTTATTTATTTATTTTTTATAATGTTTTATATATATGATAAATATTAATAAATTTATTAATTTAATATTATCATCATTGAGACCATTGCTTTTTTACCATCCTTTGAGATATAATTATATTTACATAACAAAGAAGCTTACATAATTATTGATGACTTATTATTATTTTTATAATAATTAGAAATATCAAAATATATTAATATAATTTATATCAAGATGATATGACAAAATATTCAAAATTAGAAGATATTTAAACAAATAAAAAAATAAGACCAATGAAATAATTTTGTATTATCATAATTTTTAAAAATATCATAATTTAAAATTTTTTTAATAACTCATAAAAATTTATCTTAACTACTATAATTCAAATTACATAAAAATATCTCAAAAAAAATTGGGTCCATGTAAATCCCTGACGAAACTTTTGGTCAAGATAACTCCACATCTTATCGGTTGCTTTAAAATTGGTGCAGTAAAAATATTTAATTACTCATCCACTTACACTAATCTCAAAGCAAATCAACCGTTTTAGATATGGTGACAAAAGATTTTTCCATTTGATTCATGTTAATTACCTCTACAGCTCCGTCTTCTTCTCGCCGCACTGTAACATGCCACACCCCTCGCCGCTCGCCACCAAAGGCGTCGCCGGTCCCACCCCACAGATCCCACGCCTCCATCTCCTCCTCCGCTACACCAACATACTCTATCCCCTCCACCTTCTCTCCAAACCTCACATGTCTTATAAGATCAAATCGTTCAGCATAGGATTCTAAATACTCCAGCACCTGCTTACTATCAGGACAAACCTCCGTCACCTTCTCCGGCCATGGAAAGTCGGAGAATTGGTAATCCCATCTTGCCGACTGTAGCCGAGTTGACGCCGGCGTGCTCTTCCATAAGCCGCCGATGCTCCGATCGGCCTCGAAGACCACCGGCCGGAATCCTCTCTCCAGCAAGTATTTGCACGCTGCCAGGCCGCTTATGCCGGCCCCGATGATGCAGACCCTCGTCTTCTTCTCCATGGCTGCTAATCTCTGTTAAGAGCTTTGGCCACGATTTGGTTAAGAGGCCGAGGATAGCTACTTCGGTGAATGTAACGTTGTAGCTTTTGTAATGACGATTGGATTGATGCTTTGTGGTTCACTTTTTTTTTTTAAAAAAAATTTAATTATCATAAAATTGATATTTTAGTGGGGATTGAAGACTTTTTGGCACTCTTCATAATTATGAAATGACGCGGTTGTAATTTTTATAAAATTAGTCTTAAAATTATTGTGTGAAAAGTAATTTAAATTTTATTTGGAATAAATTCTTTATTTCTTTCAAGATAATTATATATATATATA
>NW_021319932.1:1341937-1344405 GCF_001605985.2 Dendrobium catenatum | reverse complement strand
ATGCTTTTGCCATATAAAACATCAACCTTCTAATGACCATGTTCAGAAAGTAGACATATTAGATCCACCTATACTAAGAAAAAGAGATGTATACCAAAAAAGAATTGGTTAGAAAGGATTAAAAATAATCTCTATTTTTATTAGATTTGAATGAGAACTTAATTATTAATTCAACATAATGAAGAAAAATGATTTATATAGTTGATTCCATATAGTAGAATAAAAGCTTGTTATTATTGTAGTATTTTCTAAGGCTAACTTATACATTCTAATTGCAAGGCTAGTCACTCCATATTCTAAGCGGCTACAAAAGAGTTATTCTCTTGCAATATGAACTTTGATTGGCCTTTGATGAATAAATGTTTAAAGGTTGTTTAGTTTTTTCGAAGTATAACTCCATTTACTAAAACATACCAGCTATGAGAGAATGTTATGTGCCACCTAGGGGTGCAACCGAGTCAAGCCGACTCGCGAGCCGGCTCAGACTCGACTCGGTAACATGCTAACGAGTCGAGCTTATCGAGCTCGACGGCTAATCGAGGTCGAGCTCGAACATACGTCGGACTCGACTCGTCGGCTTGATGAGCAGCTCGTTGGCAGAGCTCGTGGGCGGGAAATCCAAATCTTGCAAGCGGAAAATCCAAAACAGGGGCAAAGCACGAGCGGATCTCGATTCTTGACGGCGGACGAGCTCGGGACAAAGGGTGGATGTGAATGATCTCGATCTCGACGGCAGAGCTCATCCATTGCTCATCGGATCTCGGGACGACGACCTCGAGACGACGGATCTCGAGTTCTCGACGACGGAGCTCAAGAACATGTCAGAAGAGCTCGAGATGTCGGTTCTCGACGGTGGATGCTGTGAGTTCGGGAGATGAATCTCGATGGAAGATCTTGGATGACGATGGACGAGCTGGATGATGACGACACGACGACGAGGGCGGAACCGCGGAAGTCGGAACTAAGGTCTTGAGACGACGGGCTGCCCGTCACGGGCGCAACGACGGGCCGCCCGTCACGAGCGCAACGACGGGCTTGATAGTGAGCTCGACGAGCTGCTCGATATGACGACAAGCGACTCGAGTTCCAGCTCGAGCTCGAGCTCGAGTTTTGAATGTCAAGCTCGACTCGAACACCCCCTAGCTCGAGCTCGACTCGACTCGTTTGCACCCCCTATTGCCACCTCATGATTAACCCTAAATTAAGTACCTAATAGTTTATTAAACAAATTATACTTTTCTTTTTTAACTAATAGCTTTATTGTTAACCATAAAATAAATCTCGTGATAATTATTAACCGATAAACTATACATTAATGAATTGGAGATGTCTTATCTTTAATGGTATTAAAAAAATGCATAATCATTTTTTATCATTTACGAAAGAAAAAAAATAAAAATTCTGAGTCATTAAATATAAGTACTTATTCCTAAATAAATTTTAAAATTTAGAAAGTAACTTGACAGCAAAAAACTAAACATGAGAAAAATCTAACGGAATAAAAATAAAAATAAAAAATTGGACCGTTAGGTTAAGGGAAATGGGAAAATTAAATTTGAATTAGCGAGACTGATTTCCGCCAAAATGACATTGACCGTTGAGAGCCTTTGAGGCAATGTTTATAAAATGGAAGAATAAGCAGAGGTATAGCTCTATCTCTGTTTCTCGTTTTCTCCTGAGTTCTGCCCTCTTTCTGATTTCCCATTTTCTGTCTGCAAAAAGTGTTCCTCCTCATGGCCGGAAAAGGAAGGAAAAAGTTGGATAATAAATTGATAGAGAAGGCCAAAGCACGAATGGTTTGCTTTTCAAAGCGCCATAAAGGGCTGTTTAAGAAGGCAGATGAGCTCTCGATTTTATCCGGAGCCAAAATCGGGATCCTCACTTTCTCTCAAGCTGGGAAGCTTTATTGCTCTGACACTGAAATCCTGAATTCTCTTCTTTGTTCTCAAGTTGACATTCCGCAAGAGAAAGAGAGCGAAGTTGATTGGGAATCTGCTTTTGCTGAAGACATGACAACCGATGCCCACTTCTGCTCTCAATTTGATTCATACCCAGAAAAAGATGTAGAAGAAGATGCTTTGAATTCTGCTTCTGTCAAAGCCATGGTTGAAGAGCTCTATTGCTCCAACACCATAGCCGACTCCCTCCTCCGCCGTGAGTTCGAAATCTCCCTGGAGAAAGAGGCAGGAAATCATTGGGAGTTTGATTTTGCTGAAGCCATGGCTGGAAAGAATCTGCCTTTCTGGTTCAACAGAGTTGATGCTCAAATTATGAGCTATGAAGAGCTTCAGCGCTTTGAGAGAGCAATTTTAGAGTACGCCCAAATGCAGCAGGCCAAAACTTCTTATAAATAGGCTATAGATAGATTCATTTTCTCATGCATAGATTGATTGTTGTAATCATGATCTTAAAATTGTAATTTTGGCATTTTCATAGTTGTTTCATGCATAATGTGAGACAAGTTGATT
>NW_021319932.1:1338484-1341330 GCF_001605985.2 Dendrobium catenatum | reverse complement strand
AATCAGCAACAACATAAGTTCTTTTGGTAAAAGATAAATATTATGAAATGGTTGGATGATATCTTTCTCATGGGAAATGATAGAGATGCTATTTCCAAATTACTGGCTGATCTACAACATCAATTCATGGTTAATAATCTTGGCAACCTTCATAAATTCCTTGGATTACAAGTTCAACATTCTGACACAAGCGTATTGCTACATCAAACATCATATGTTCAAGCTTTACTAGACAAAGCTTGCATGAAGGACTGCCATCCTCTACAAACTCCCATTGCCCATAAGTCCCAAGATACACCAGATGCCTTGCAACCATTCACTGATCCATATCTCTACCGAATTCTTGCATGATCTTTACAGTATTTGACCATTACGAGACCAGATATCTCGTTTGATGTTAATCAGGTTTGTCAGCATATGCACAACCCCTTAATCATTATATTCAAATGCTGAAATAGATACTTAGATATTTGAAGGGTACTATTTCTGCTGGTCTACCTATACAACTCGGCAACATGAAGATGACAGCCTATGCATACGCTAATTGGGCAAGTGACAAGCTTGATAGAAAGTCCACTACTGGCTACTGTGTCTTCCTCGAATCTACACTTATAACATGGAGTACGAAGAAACAATCTACCATTGTTCGTTTTTCCATGGAATATAAGTATCATGCACTTACTGCAGTTGCAATAGAGATTGTCTGGTTACGCCAACTACTACAAGAGTTTAAACTTCCTTGTAATACTCCTACTCTACTCTACTGTGATAATATCTCAGCTATCACACTTACAAATAGCCCTGTGTTTCATGTCAGAACTAAGCACATTGAGATTGATCAACACTACATTAAAGAGTGCATCAAATCCAAAGTCATAAAAATTCATCACATCTCTACAGATGATCAGACTGCAAATATTTTAACAAAAAGTCTTTCTAACGATAGGTTCATGCATCTTCGAAACAAATTAACTCTTCTCACATAAACAGTTAATTTACGGGGGATTGTTAACACATATAAACAAAATGGGACCACTCATGATGATAGGAAGCACTCCACATCATTGCATCCAACTCAAGACAGCAACAAAAAACGTTCCAGCCGACCTGAATTCATCACAGCCGTTCGTGAAGACAACAACTCAACGGCTTGATACTGTGCTCTCTTATCCTTGTCTTATTCTATTAAAAGCTATTTATGTATGTACACAGAACAGTTTAAAGTCAATGAATTTAGCATGGTTGAAAGTTCCCTGTTTCATTTAATGTTCTTCTCGGTTTCTCAATCTTCTCCAGCTGCTAGTTAATGCTTCTATAAGTTCTGTTGCAGGAATTTATCATCTTCAATGCAAATCATTTGCAAGCCAAAGTGCTGAAATTGTATTGGTGCTTTACTAAAATCTTAAATTCTTAGTGCTGAAATAAGTATCATAGATTTGATGCTGTCTTTTACTTACAAAAGAAATTGATATTAAACTTCCTTTGGTTGAAATGTATTTAGCTCTTTGTGTTGAAATCCTTTAATTATTTCATTTGAAAATTGTCCAAAACTATCAGTCACATTCCTTATCATTTTATCAAAGATCCTTAGACATAAAATCAATTATGAGCCTTCATTGCTCAATCTTTTGACAACGAAGTTGTAAAATGGCAAGTTTTATGCATGATCATCATTTAAAGTTCAAATTTAGATAAAATCATTCTTATTTCATTAAATCAAACTACAGTATTAACTCTCGACTCGTAAGCCCGTGAAAGATTTAGGCTTTGATTAACACGAATTTCTTACAGCTTCTTAAAGTAAATTTTTAGTACAAAATTTTAATTTTTTGTAATGAAAGTAGCTTTAAGAAGCAATAAAAAAGTTGTCCTAAACGAAGGCTTAGACTTCGTTTGAGATAGCTTTTGGTCACTACTTTTTCGTTGTTTAAAAAAAAATGATGCTAGAAAGCTGGTTTAGAAATTAATAAGATAGTTGTCTCAAACGAAGTCTTAATGTGGCTCTAAAAACTTTAGGCATGTATTGGGTAGCCTAAACATTTGAAGATTAAGTTTGTTGGGTACTCTTACCCATTAACGAATATTGAGTAGGCCAAATTATCTCATATTATTTTATATAATTTAGAGTCCATTTGGTAGAATTTACAATTTTAGATATTTGGCTGCAGTGTTCTAACAATTTTTTATAAATTTTTATGATGAGAAATAGCTTTTACAACCAAATAAATTGAACTGTGTAGCTGTAAGAAATATATTTTTAGACTATTTCAAAAGGAAAAAAAGTTTATAATAACCTCAAAAACTTTCAAAAAAAAAAATTATTTATTTTTCTTATAAAACTTCTACAACTACTTTCTAAAAATTTTATCTACGACAAACAAACACCTTCTCAGAATTTTACTTTGAAAACTTCTTAGGATAATTGTAACACTGATCTTTTATTAATTAAACAACTTTTTTTAAGACGATACTAATTGTTGCGGGTTTGAATATACGCGGCGATAGAGTTTTAACTATACGTCTTAGCTTTGTACGGATATCCAGCTCACACACAGAAAGCACAAGATTTTTTGCTTGGAAAACCCTTGAAAGGGGAAAAACCATGAGGCCTAACCCAGTTGAAAATGATTCTACTAGAATATAAGTCAGTTACAATGAGTTGATTCGCCTCCGAGGGCGATCAGATTACAAATAACAACTGTACAATAGAAGTCCGGGTGTCAGGTGATGGTCTGACAGAACTTCGAGCCTCAGGTGATGGTCTGACGAAGGTGAGGGCCTCTAGCGAAGGTGAGGGCCTCTAGCGAAGGTGAGGGCCTCTTGCAAAGGTGAAGGCCTCTGACGAA
>NW_021319932.1:1270239-1331261 GCF_001605985.2 Dendrobium catenatum | reverse complement strand
GCCGATCTGAGCGATTACTTAAAAGGGAGAAATCAAGGTCAATTCGAGGAAGAGAAAAAATAAAAAATTAAAATATCCGAAGTTTCAGATCCGAGGAGAAAGAGAAGAAAAGGGGGGAAAGAGAAAAAAAGAGAAAATTATATTCGCGGACTAGAACGCGGGTCCAGTTTTCGTTTCGACCGAAGACTGTTTGAAGATATCTGGTACGCAAGAGGTAGTTGTTAAGGCACAATCCGCGCTTTCTCAATTTTCAGAACCGTCGTGTTTGCGTTTTCTATGCCGTGGGAATTGAATTTTTGTATGATTTTTCAGTCCGTATTTTCCCGTCCTGAATCAGTTATTTACCGCGTAATTTTCCGTATGTTGTTGACGTGCCGAGTGCACATTTTGGTTTATTTTCTGGAATTTTTGTGCCGGGTTATTTTGAATTCGGCGGATATTTTATTTCGACTGTATTTTTCTACGATGTCCTAAAATGTTGTGATGTTTATGAATGCTGCAGAGAATTAAGTCTTGCAATGTTGTTATCTATATTATGTGCACAAATATTGGTATTCTGTTGATTTTTTCAGGAAAATGTGTAATAATTCCGTATACTGTCGTTGTGCTGCCCGATTTTTTCTGATTTCTGAATTCGTCTGGATTTCTCTGAATTGATTATAGCTTATCTGTATATGCCTATATAAAGGGATTATAAGGGGCCTGGATCCTAAAGATTCAGTTAAGTGTCTAAGAAATCTGAAATGAGCTCAATCTGAAAATCTGAATATCTGTTCTGTTCCGGATCCGAATTTGAATTCTGTTCTGGTGCCGTGAGCACAAAGGAGGCATAAGGGCCAGAATCCTGTAGAGATTCTCGTCAGTGTCAAGGGATTTAGCTATTAATTACATTACTATGTGATATCATTTGATATACTTCTGTTTCGTACAGTTTCTGTCTGATCTGTTCCCGTTTAGATCTGTTCTATTTGATATCTTTTCTGATTTGATTAGATTTATATATGTCCGTATCTGTTCTGATTTGATCTGTTTCGTTTTGATTTGCAACGATTTTGATATCTGTCTATTCTGTTCGGTTTCTGTATACGATTTGGTTTGAAGTGGTTGGTTTTGGATTCTGGAGTTTTGATTGGAGGTTTGTCATTTTGATGACTGTTGAGCTCACCCTTGTTTTCTGGTGTTTTCAGGTTCTGGGAAAGGGAATGAGATCTTGGACTTAGAAGTTCAGAGTCATGATCAGTTATAGGTATTTTTGTACTTTTGATTTTTGTACATCAGCTTTTCTTCTTTTTCTTTCTGCAGCCATGTACTGTATTTGTAGATGATTGTTTTGAGGAAGAGAAAATAAGATAGTCAGAGTCTTTGATCAGTTATAGTATTTTTGTACTTTTGATTTTTGTACAGTATGGCTTATTCTCTCTTTGTTCTTCTGTCAGCCATTTACTGATTTGTAATGATTGTTTTGAGGAAGTGAGACAAATATAAGATTATTGTTTTCCGCTGCATTTATGTTTCACAGTAGTCTGTTGCGTGCTGTTTTGAGTTTGAAGATATTTGGAAGAATCAGTTTCGAGCAATTCCAAGCCAGATCTTGTCTGTTTGGTTTGGCCTCGTCGCGGCCCCCGTGCGGGCGGGATCCCGCTCCCGGTTGAGTCGGTCGTGACAAAAATATCACTGTTGATGGTTCTCTTATCACAGGCCAAGTATACATACCCCTATCTTCCTCCCTCTAAAAAAATTGTGCTTCACATGCCTCAATATCCACAAACGTTAATATCTAACAGATTTACTAGTGACCATCATTGTCAAGTATTATTTAACCATACTTATTTATTATTATGATAAAGTTCCAAAAGAATGCTATGGAAGATTCTTTGAAAAGAAAAGTATTAATAATGCTTATATTCAAATCATTAAAGATACGTATGTATGAGCTATTAACTTGTGTTTTCAAACAACACGGTTGGTTTGACCAAAGTATTTTCTATTTCGGTTGGATTACATCAAGGATCAGCCTTAAGTCCATATCTTTTTGCTTTAGTCATTGATGTTCTCACTAGACATTTGCAAGAGGATGTATCTTGGTGTATGCTTTTTGCTGATGATATTCTTCTTGTTGATAAGACTAGAGAGGGAGTTGAAGGTTAACTTGAATTATAGATGGTCAATCTTAGAGTCTAAGGTTTTCGCTTGAGTTAGATCTAAAACTGAAGATATGAAGTGTAATTTTAGTAGCAATAACCTATTGAGGAGATTGTGACTGGGATGATCAAGTCATTAAAAGAGTACACATTTTAATATTCTTGGATTTATTGTTCAGAGTGATTGTAAAATAGATGGGGATATTATGAGCATAATCAAGTTGGATGGTTGAAGTGGAGAATGCATCGGCTTATTGTGCGATAGAAAAAGTCTCCCTCACTTAAGGGAAATTCTATATGATGGTGGTGAGACCTGTAATGCTTTATGGTGCCGAATGTTGGCCATTAAAAGAGAAGCATAATATTAAGTTAAGTGTTGCAGAGATGAGAATGCTTAGATGATTAGTGGCTTGACCCTTAGAGATAGGATATTGAAATGAGCATATAACGTGAAAAGGTTTGGAGTAGCTCCATGAAAGATAAGATATAGAGAGAGTCGCCCCTTAGATGTTTTGGTAAACGGAGGCCTTCCGATGACCCGATTAGGAAAGTTGAGGTATTAAATTGACTTTGTTTAGAAAGGTAGAGTAGACCCAAAAAACTTGGTTAAAAAATATTAGAAATGATATTTTTTATTAGATTTAAATGGAATTTGACTTTTAACGACACAATGGCGAAAATGGATTCATGTAGCCGACCCCACATAGTGGGACAAAAGCTTGATGTTGTTGTTGTTGTATTGATTATTTCAGGACCAGGGATCGGGGAAGAAGATTGGACTTGCTAAGGAGAGACCTAGACTGTTCTAACTGGAAGAGTTGAAGACTTCTAAGAGCATTAAAAATAGCTACTCTATGTTATCCCTAGTTGCTATGAAATTTACTATTTGGCTTCATCACTTTAGATTAGGGCATCCATCTTTTTATATCTTAAAATATATGTATCCAAAACTCTTTTATTAATTGGAAAGTGAACATTTTCATTGTGAAATTTATAAGTTAACCAAACATAAAAGAGCTTCTTTCCCAAATAAAAATGAGAGATATGATACTCATTTCTATCTTATTAATAGCGATCTATTAGGACCCTAAAAATTCCCCAACATCTCTGGTTTATATCTTTCATTGATGACTGTACTCGAGACTCTTGGATCTCTATCTCAAAAATAAAATTTGGCGTTAGCACAATTCTTCTCATTTTTCACACAATGATCCAGAATCATTTCGGGGTAAAAATAAGAAAATTTCGTTCTAACAATGCTAATGACTACTTCAACCAAACCCTATACTCTTACTTTCAAAATTAAGGTATTATCCCTGAGTCTTTCTGCTTTCACACCCCACAACAAAACGGAATTGCGGAAAGGAAAAGTGGCCACCTTCTAGCCTCCACTCGTGCATTCCTATTTCACCACAATATATCCAAATCTTATTAGGGGGAAGCCCTCATAATTGTCACTTACCTCATAAACCGACTATCTTCAAAAGCCTTGGGACTAAAAACTCCAATGGATGTTATGTCATCATTTTATCATGAGTTTCTGACCCTGCCTGAAGAACTAGGGGCTATTATCACCAAAGCAATGGCTCTTCTTGCAGAGGAAAGAGACCTAACGAACCATCTAAAGAGAGATGGAATGACCACCACCTGAACCAAAAGGGATTCAGGATACATAAACAACGAACACCCAAACACAGAGGGAATTCTAAATGGAAACAAACTCAATTCTCTGCCTCTTTATTTCAAAACAACAACTATTTATAATTACGAATGCCACAAAAGGACGGAGCAGGACAGGCTACAGGAGAGCAGGGCAGACTAACGGAAACAATAACAAAAATAAGAAAGCAGCTGACGCTCCAGCGTCATTCCCCTGGGGTAGGAAGGACATCTTTGTCATAGAACGGGGTGAGATCAGCCACATTAAAGGTAGCAGAAATTTGGTAATCACTAGGGAGATCAATTTGGTATGCATTGTCGTTGATTTTCTTTTTAATTCGAAAAGGACCATCTGCTCGTGGCTTTAATTTTCCAAAGCACCTTGGGGAAACCTCTCTTTGCGTAGGCTGATCTATACGAGATCTCCTTCTTTGAATAAGACTTTCTTTATGGATTTGTTAGCCTTTGTTTGATACTTTAGATTTTGTTTGACAATAGATTCTTTAACTTGCTTATGCAATTTCTGAATCTCCTCTCCACGTTTAGCTCCATCTGAATTAAATGTAGTGGGTTGAGCTATAGGAATTAAATCAATAGGTGTAATGGGATTACATCCATAAGCAACCTCAAATGGGCTTCGATTAGTGGCTTGATTTGGTGACTTGTTAAAAGCAAAATTGATTTGGTGACTTGTTAAAAGCAAAATCAATTTGAGGCAATACTAAATCTCATTGCCGAATGTTTTTCCCGACGAAACACCGTAATAGATTCCCCAAACTTCTGTTTACTGTCTCGGTTTGCCCATCAGTCTGAGGATGGGCGGCCGAGCTAAAATGTAGGCGGGTCCCCAGTTTGCTCCAGAGTGTCTTCCAAAAATGACTTAAAAATTTTACATCCCTATATGATGTAATAGTCCTAGGAATGCCATGTAGATGGACTATTTCCCGAAAGAAAAGATCAGCAATATGAGTAGTATCCAACGTTTTAGTACAAGGTACAAAGTGTACCATTTTTGAAAATCGGTCGACGACCACCATTATTGAATCTTTACTTCTTTGTGTTCGAGGTAACCCGAGGACAAAATCGATGCTAATGTCAACCCATGGAGTTTTGGGTACAGGTAGAGGCGTGTAAAGTTCGGCGTTAGTGCCGCATGTTTTGGCTATCCGACATATACGACACTTCGAAGATACCGTTCAACATCTCTTTTGAGTGTTGGCAAGAAGAAATTTTCTTTAAGTAAAGCGAGCGTCTTGTCTCGCCCGAAATGGCCCACAAGGACACCTGCATGACATTCGACAATGAGAGCTAGTCGAAGGGAGCTTTGGGGTACACATAATTGTGTGCTTCTGAATAGGTATCCTTCTTTGATGTGATACAATTGATGAGGTCCCCTTTGGCATCACATCCACATGTTTTGGAAGTCTGCATCCTTAATATATAATTCTTTGAGAACCTCAAAGCCAACCACCTTGGATTGCATTACCTGTAGTAGTAGTGAACGCCTACTAAGGGCATGTTGCTGAGCTCTGATACCACTTTTGACCCCGCCTGAAGAACCAGGGACTGCTATCACCGAAGCAATGTTCTTCTTGCAGAGGCAAGAGACCTAACGAACCATCTACAAAGAGATGGAATGACCACCACCTGAACCAAAAGGGATTCAGGATACAGAAACAACGAACACTCAAACACAGAGGGAATTCTAAATGGAAACGAACTCAATTCTTTGCCTCTTTATTTCAAAAAAACAACTATTTATAATTACAAATACCACAAAAGGACGGAGCAGGACAGGCTACAGGAGAGCAAGGCAGACTACCGGAAAAATAAAGAAAACAGAAATAAGAAAGCAGCTGACGCTCTAGCGTTAGTTTCGAACCCTTAACAAACTTACACCTAGAAGCTGACGCTCTAGCGTCAGTTTCGAACCCATAACAAACTTACACCTAGAATCTTTGAGTGAACTACCTATGTTCACATTCACAGTTAGAATAGAGGAAAATTAGATCCAAGAGCACTCAAATGCATCTTTGTTGGATATTCAACTACTCAAAAATGTTACAAATGTTATCACCCCCTATATTAAAAACCCTTGTATCTATTGATGTTACCTTTGATGAACAATTTTTTTTTTACCCAACCTCATCTTTAGGGGGAGACCGAACTTGAGGAAGACGAGGAAAGTGTGCTTGCCCTTCTTGACCTTCATCCACCACCTCAAACCAATCCACCTGAAATTAAAGGCAGGGAAGCTGAAGACAGAGCTGTCATTAGGTTTGAGAATGTATATTCAAGGCATACAAGTTCAAACTGTGCTCCGAAGAAGATCCAAGAATTTGAACCATCTTCTGAAATTAAGGTAAATGCAAGTTCACCACCTCCCTTGTACCACTTAACAAACTTTATATCCTTCAATAAATTTTCATTCTCACACAGAAACTTCCCGGTTACACTAGAAGACATTCATATTTCTAATGATATTTATGAGGTTTTATCTGATGAAAATTGGAAAAATGACATGAAAGATGAAATGTAGGCCCTTAAAAAAAGCAATACGTGGGAGATCATCAACCTACCAATAAGAAAAAAAATCAGTCAGCTGCAAATGGGTGTTCTCTATAAAGTACAAAGTTGATGGTACACTGGAAAGGTACAAGGCAAGATTATTGGCGAAAGGGTATACTCAAATATATGGCATTGACTATGAGGAAACATTTGCACCTGTAGCCAAGATGAACATTGTTAGAATTCTTCTCTCACTAGCAGCTAAGTACAACTGGCATCTGGAACAACTGGATATAAAAAATGCATTCATATATGGGAACTTGGAGGAAGAGGTATTTATGGGGATACCACCAAGATTTAAGGAAAAGTCTGGAGGTGACAAAGTGTGTAGGTTGAAAAAAGCTTTATATGGGCTAAAACAATCACCTAGGGCCTGGTTTGGAAGATTCTCAAAATTCATGCTTTTTAACGAGTATCGACAATGTCAAGGGGACCATACATTATTCTTTAAACACTCAGACTTAGGGAAAGTTACAATATTATTAGTTTATGTGGATGATATTATCTTGATTGGGAATAATGAAAATTAGAAAGTCTAAGGAAAAGACTTACCAAGGAATTTGATATCAAAGAATTTGGCAGATTAAAATACTTTCTTGGAAATTAAGTAGCCAACTCCAACAAAATAATCTTCATTTCACAACAAAAATACATTAAAGATCTTTTGAAGGAAATATGTAACTAGCTTATAAATCAGTACCATCACCAATAGAATTAAATTTTAAATTAGGGGAAGCTAAAGAAGATCTAAATGTAGATAAGGGAGCTTACCAGAGATTTGTGGGAAAGTTGATCTGTCTTTCTCATTTCAGACCAGATATAGCATTTACTGTAAGTATGGTCAGTCAGTTTATACAAAATCCAAAACAGATTTATATGCAAGAGGTAGACATAATATTGCACTATCTTAAGGGAAACCCAGGGAAAAGAATTCTCTTTAGCAGAAACCACGGAATAACCCTGAAAGCATACACTGATGCTGATTATGCAGGTCACTGGTAAACAAAAAGATCTACCTCTGGATACTGCACATTCCTTGGAGGAAACCTAGTTACATGGAGATGCAAGAAACAAAATGTGGTGGTAAGATCTAGTGCAAAAGCAGAATATAGAGCTATGGCCTTGGGAATATGTGATTTACTATGGATCAAGATGATTTTAGAAGACGTAAGGATTAAGTGGGATGAACCTATGAAATTACATTGTGACAATAAATCAGCAATCAGCATAGCTCACAATCCAGTCTAGCATGATAGGACCAAACACATAGAAGTGAACAGACATTTTATAAAAGAAAATTTAGACAGTGGTCTTGTATGTATCAATCATGTATCATCAAAAGATCAACTGGCAAATATCTTTACCAAATGATTGGATAACTCTGTCTTTTTTAGAATGATTGCCGAGCTGGGAATGAAAGATCTTTATTCCCCAGCTTGAGGGCGAGTGTTAAATCCCAGCCTTTCATCTCCATATTGATCCCATGGCCACGAATAGGGATTTGTGGGAAGCTCGCCCCTTCTATAGTTAGGTAGCTGATTTAGGAAGGAATATATGAGGGCAATAATGCCTGATTTCGTGATTTAGTTATTTCTTTATTTAAACATTATGTATAGATCTATAAATAGAGATGAAATTATGTAATAGAGGAGAAGTTTTTCCCTCTTAAATTCCTAAATTCGACGGAAAGATATTATTCCCATGATCCTTCTCATATTTTTATTTTCCAATCTATCATTTATTAATTTGCCCAGTTATACATCTACCTTAGCAGTGGCATTCCCATCTTTGCCATTCAACTTGTTTGCCAGAGATTTTTTGATTGCTAGCTAGGAAATCACAATTTCATAAGATTTACTTCGTAATCTCTATGATATACTTTTTTTCATAAGATTATTGATGTATTTCTCTATTTTAACCATTCAAACTCAACTATAAATGGTTTATTGTCATTGTTAGAATTGTAGCATGAATTATGTTGGGTTTGAATTGAACAACTTGTGGTGCGAAATACGTTGAGAATATGATAATATTTTTTAATTTGGTTATGAGAATATTGTTTTAAGGGATATGTTGTTGTAGCAAAAGGATTGAGTTGTTTGCGGTATTGACCTTTTTTATTTTGCACATATATTTATATTACGCAATTATTGTTTACAGTCATATTATGTGTGAGCTGGCACTCTCCTCTTGTATCTATTTTTTGATAGTGAATTCTAATCCTTTATTTGTGAATTCTTACCTGTTTAGCTTTTTCCATATAAATATCGGTATTTCTTGATTTATATTTTTTGTCAATTTTTGATATAATTGTTTCAATCATTCATTCCCATTTTATCCTTTGGAAATCGAAATATTATTGGCTTTGGCCTATATATATTTGCCACATGGCAGACAATTTCAGCCCTCAGATGTTCTGAAATCTTATTTCACTCGACAAAATGGAAATACACTTGCAGAAATCATGACAGCAGATAATGAAAATAATTAATTTCCTATTGTATATAACTCTTTAGGGGAGTGGAGGTGTCAGTCTGTGATGTGCTTTTCTGTTTGTTTAATAGAGGGTATTCTGTACTTAGTTTTTCTTCGTTTATTGATGACGGTCGTATTAGTTCAATTTTAGTTGACACATAGCCGATGAATTTGTTTGTCAGCTCGGATTGGTAGCAGCATGTAGGACTACAATGCTTGCAATGAATTGATTAAGATCTTGCACAACTTATTGATTAGAGAAATAACAAATAGACCTATTAGCAAATAAAACGAAGAATCAAAATGCACGAGCGGTCACTGTCGTTAGGCTAAGTTGCACATCAAAATATTTGAATCATCAAAATAACGTAGGAAAATAACATCATGCAACAGTAGTAGCTTTCAACGAAAATCCCTAGTCTAACAATAAGATTAGAAAATAAATGAATGCACTCAAATTCCTATGTTTACTAAGTATAGCATAATCGGGCGAACGCGTCCTTCGCGACTACAATTAAATCACAAGAAATGATTAGACTTAAGAAATACAAAAAAGGAAAATTAGAAAACCTTCGTCAAGGATCGGCGGCAATCCTCCACTTGACGATCTCAAGTTGTTCTTCGATAACTTCAACCGATGTGTCCAAGATGCGCTATATGTATTCCTCAACTGTATGGTCGATCTTTGGATTGACGTCGAAGAAGGTTGAATAGAGAATATGCACGAAGCCGTGTTCGTCGTAGGCAAGTCCATAGTCAGTGTCGGGATCAGCCATTCATGAATGCTAGATAACGATTTCTTGCAAAGATTGCTAGTAAATTGGAACTCTATTGAAGAGAAAGAAGTTTCTTGTCAACTTGAAACGGGGGTGACTAGGTATGGCCGGCCAAGGGATGGAGGCTTAGGGAGAAATTAGGTTAAGATTTTGTGGAGCAAGAAGTGTCAATCACTCCTCTAATTAATCCTCATGCATGGAATTAATTAAGAGGAGATGGAGAGAGGTAGGGGCGGCGGCATGAGAGGGAATTAGGGGGGAATTTGTTTCCAAATTTCAATGCTTGCTTTAGGAAAGAAGATAAGGAGGTGTGAGGTTATGAGATTTCGGCCAAGTAGGGATTAGGGGATTTGAAATTATTTCCAAAGTAAATAATTAGATTTTAGGAAAGAAATAAATGGGGATTAGTGGGATGGGGGGCCGACGGCATCCATAGCAGGGAGAGGGATTTAGGGAGAGCAATTAATATTGCTTGATTTGGATTTGAATATTTAGAAAGGGATATTTAAATCCAATTTGAATTTTAAATTCAAATAGGATTTAATTAGGAAACTTTCTAAAAATAGGATTCATAAATTAGGAAACAATTCAAACTCAAATTAAATTTGGATTTGAATTAAACAAGTTTCCTAACCTAGGAAGACCCAAAATGAAAATATTTGACACAAGCCAAAGGGGGACAACACATGGAGGCTGGCGGCTTGGCTGGGCTTGCCTCCTGGTTTGGGTGAGGTGGGGGGGATCGGGTGAGGAGGGAGACTAGAGATATTATCCCAAGGTCCAAGGAGAGAAGGGCTTGTGGTTGGCTGGTGGTGGAGGTGTTCGTTGGGAAAAGAGAGGAGTAAGAAGGAGAAAAGAATTTCAAAACTAACCACGAATTCGGACTCTTCCAAGATTGGTGGGTGATCCAATTCCCTCTCCTAGGGATCTCTCTCTAACCTTTCTCAAGCTCTCTCAATAACTCAAAGCACGGGAAAAATCTTTATCATTCATTCATTAACTTTAGAAGAAGAACAAGAGGGCTATAAATAGCCTCGTACAAAAAAGGACTCAAAGATAAAAGATGACCTTGCCCTTAGGGCTTACATACGACTTCCATTAAGCAAGGGGTAAAACGGGAAAAACAATTACAACATAAATAACAAATAACAAATAACATAATAAAACAAATACATATAATAACTCAAAACACATCGACTCAATCGTGACCATATATCGACGGCCACGCCTCATATATTCTTTTCATGCTTTGATGTCCCCATCACAGCACTTATATGTTTTCTCTTAATTTTTTGAATCCAACAACTACCTCCAGCGTCTTGCAGATGTTGAATTCCCTATCTTTTCTTTTTAATAAATAATCCATGTATCATGTAATACAGAAGCTCAAGGTTGATAAAGCATAGAGGAAGGACAGTGGAAGTGCAGGTGCAATGGCAATGGATACCGAATTACCTGTGCTTGGTATGTAGAAAAACTTCGACAAGTCTTGTTTTCTTGAAACCTTGCGCTTTTTTACGCTGTTGCGTTGTCCCCAAAGTGTTTCATACGATTGTTTTAGACAAGCAGGGGTAAAAGATCGTTGTATTAACTGAGAATTATCTGTACATCAGACTAGAATTCTTTTGTTTCAGAAATTAGAAGTTGCTGCTTCTATCAATTATTTGGCAAAAGTTGGGGTTCGGCAAAAGACCGAATAACTGATAACAAGAGTGACAGTCGTGTAGGTGAAGGAGCCAATTTTCAATATTGGTGCAACTCAAGATGACCATTCTAAAATTTTAAGATTACTTCATATATCTACACCCTAAATTAACTAGGTAGATGAAAGTGAATTGTTGTTGGGTTTTGAAAGTGTTGGAGAGGAGTAAAACAAGCGGAGGATTATACACAAGGAGGAAGAAGAAAAGAAAATATTTGGAATATGCATCTAAATTATAGTCTATACAAATATTTTATTATTTTCTTTCATCTTTCGCAGTTAATGTAAAGACTTCAATATCAGATTTAAATGTTTTTATTATAAGGAACTCAATTAGGGAACCTAAATGCTATTGTTATTATAGTATTTGTTGTGAAAGGAAGAATAAATCAAGAGAAAATATTTTGGTGTATTATAAAAGTTGCAAGAAGAGAATAAGGAATGTACATGAAATATAAATTAGAAATTTTATTAGATGAAATCTAAAATTAAAAATGCTATTATTTAATGAGTAGTGATTATTATGTTTAGATGCTTGATTGACCTAAAATGTTTTAGGTTAATTTTTCATGAAGAAGAAGAGTAAAATGAAAGATGAAAAAAAAAAAAAGGTTTTACGAATTGCAAAAAATAAAATATATGAAAGATATTTAGGTTATGCTATGTGCTAAATGTTGATATTATCTATCTATTTTTATGAGTTTAAGATTTATGATGACTTAAGCAAGTAATTAATATGACATTATATGTATGATGCACAAGTTGTGAAGGAGTTTCATAAAATTAAGCCAACATTGAAGTAACATTAAAGTGGAAGTGTTGGTCTTCTAAAATAAATTGAGCAATTGTAATTTTATTTTATAATAATTAACAGTTCTCTTATCTCAAATTCAATGCATTAACTGACTTATTCTCCTATATACACATTGGATATTATTTATGATACAATTTATCATTGACAAATGATTAAAATAAATGTTCTCTTTTTCTTGCATAAAGATCTTCATATTGTTAGAAATATTAGATGAAAAGCATCTCATTGCAACATTAAATATTGACAATTTCAGAAGTATATTTATGATAAGATGAATGAAAATAATATAATACGAAATGCCCTTATCGATTGATATTCACTCTCTTATGGTACTAATCAGGACACAAAGGTGCACTCATAAAATTGAAAATATTTGAACAAAAAATGAAAATGGATGTACCTAAGTGGCACAAATTTAGGTTGTGCTCTTGTAATGGATGTACTTTATTAAAAGATAAGATATGCTATAATAATTTTTTTTTTTTATAACAAATGTCAAGTTACATAATGATAAATGATTTTTCTCTTCTTGAATAGATTATAAATTTATATGTTTTAATTTTCTATCAAATCAGATGTTAATGCTTACTATAGATGACCTACATACAAATTATTTCTATTCTAAAATTTTTTTATAATATAGCACTGTAATTAGCCACTGAGTTATTGTACGGCGCAACCAAAATTAGTGTACAGAAGAAGATCAGCAAATGGTAATAGGTATTATAGAAAAAATATAATCAGCTTAAGTTACTTTGTTTGAATTGTATAAGGTAGAAATGATTTATGTATGATTTGTACAAGAATGAAATTTTATTGTTTAGTGACTCTTTATATTGAATCCAAAATTATTTTTTGAGCTGAAAAGAGAACAGCTAGAGAGAGAAAAAATAATTCTAGAGACTCTAGGAATTCCTAAAAATATGCTTGATTACAAAAGAATTACCTAAATTGAGCCGACCCCTAAAAATAATTAGTCTTTTTAATTCATGAAATTATTATGGAGTCATAGATCCTTTAGTTAGTGCAACTATAGGTCGCTACTTAAAAATACTTAAATGTTAAACTACAAATATTAAGTTGGTTGTTTCATTGTTGCTTCTTTAAATTTACTCGGTAGGCTTCTTAAGTGAGACCGACTAAAGATGGAAGTATGCCTTTTTTATCTATTAATTTTTACATTTTGAAGGCTTCCTAAGCTTCCCATGCTCCTCCACACCCACCCAACCCCTCACCATACACACTCAAAATTGCATTTTGTATTGCCATTTATATGTATAATATTTTTTTTTTTTAAGTTTGTCTAAACCTCATTTATAATCTTTTTCTTTATTTAACTTCTTTAATTCGTAACGTAGAATCCTTATAAATAAACACCAAGTGTTCATAAGTGTTCTGTTCTTGCCCCATCTACCTAGTGTGGATGTTGGAAGGATTTTGGCCTCACTTGTTGAAAGCAGGTGTAAGAAGTTATGTGACACTATTCTTTTCTGATTCTGACCCCACTTGCTATAAGCATATGTAGGTTTTTAAAGGGAGGCATAAATGAAAGTGAAGTTATAAGCAGACATCAAGACATATGCATTATAATCATTGTATTACATTTATATTAATGAATTAAGTACAAGTAATACTCTAAATAAAAAAAATAAAAAAAATAAAAAGTACAAGTAATACTCTGCACTGAATATTAAAAAATCCTAAATCTCTGTACAAACATGGTAAAATGTGAAGGCCAATTGCAAGTGAATCTATGATGACATGTATTATGTAATGTATTTGAAAATCTCTACAAAAGTGGCCTTACAGTAAGTGATACTTTGAAAATAAGCATATACTGATACCCTAAAAAATTATATTTTACTAGTACTTCACTTATTACTAATAAGTTATTACCTTTTTAATTAATTTTCAATTTAATTTTTTATTTAGATATTGATATATGTGATTGGTCAGTTAAAGAAGCCTATTGGACCAGTTGTTCTCACTCTATTTTTTTTGATATTTCAAGTAAAAGGAAGGGTCCAACAGAGTATATAAGGTGTAGAGGCAAGTTCCCTGGAGTCTGACTAGAAAGGTACTATTTTGTAATCAAGTATTTTCATTATTTTATGTCTAAAAATGTTAAACTAGACTAGTGTATTTATATTTTTTGATGAAATAAAAAAATGTTCGTATTTCTTTATCGTTTGGATTTTGTCGTAGCACCGGTTGTTTCTATTAGTGGCTGAGTTGTATATTCATAGGTTTAGGTTTTCAATATGTTTCATAGATCCTACATTATCATAAGGTGGTATGTGAGTAATTGTTTGGAAGGATGGGATTATAACTTGAGCTATTGGAAATTATTTGCATCAGTAAAAGAAAGGAGTTGAGAGCTTAGTTTAGAAGTTTTTTTGTTTGCCTGATCTAGGTATGTGTATAATTGAATCCATCTATTCTTCATATAGATTAAAGTGTTGCTACTTTATGTACCCCCAAGAGCAAGAGATGGTTGATGGATAGAGTTTTAATCATGCTATTAAAGTTCAAAGTACTATGGGGGCTATGGCTTTTTACGTTGAGCTCCATGCAGCTGAAGATTAGTTAATGAGAATAGATAAATCTTTTGATTGTATGCATAGTCCTGAAGGTAAAAAGGTCCAGTTGGTAGTGTTCGTGTTAGATGGAGAAGTAGAGCCTGGTGGATAGGTCAATAGAGGAAGAGATTCTATGATAGTTCGAATGTAGAGATCTCTTGTGAGGAGTTTGTGGAGACTTTTAGGAGTTGGTTTATGTTGCCATCTACCAAGAAGCATATACAAGAATCCTTTTTTAGATTGGTGTAGGGGAGCAAGAAGATGATGCAATATGAGGCAGAGTTAACAGCTCTTACAAGGTATGCTTCTCAATTAGTCAATACCCCTGAGGATAACTGTTATCATTTTTTGTGAGGTTTGAGAAACAGTTTGAGGCATCATCTTATACAATTTCACATCCATGATTTTTTGGAGCTTATGGAGGAACTATGTTGGTGGAGAATTACTGATGTTCACCCAACAACGGTGAGATATATGCATGAATTTTTTTGAGGAGAGCCTTCCAAAAGTGCTTTCAGTGGGAAGAGATCCATAGTAGAGACTGGTGATCCCAAAAGGGGAGGCTAGTACTATCTGGGAGGGTTGGATGATCTGTATCAATTAGCAGTGCTCCTATTTATAATTTTTGTAGGAGGAGGCATACAGGTTGGTGCTTTTTATATGCTGGTCGATGCTTTAGGTGTGGCTAGGCGTGCCATAAGGTGGTGCAGTGTCCATAGAGAGCACCGGAACGTAGGTCTAAGGCCAGGGGAAGCCAAAGTCAAAGGCAGCTACAAGCCCCTTTTAGAGCAGTCAATGAGGCCTTGTAAACCCGTAGTAGAGGCATATTTGGATAGAAATCATCATATGAGTCAATAGGAGTTCTAATAGAGTTCATTGTTGTGGATAATGCAACCCCAGTAATTTAGAGTACATAATTTGACTCAGTAGGAGGCAAAAGAGGCACTGAATATGGTAATAAGTAACACTACAGGAAAATCACCCATTTCCGGCGGCTTTTTCTTGCGGAATTTAAGCATTTTTCGGCGATTTTCTAATTTAGCGGCGGTTTTCGAAAATAATTTCCGGCGGCTTTTTCTGACGGAAAATAATGCCGGCGGCTTGCCGGCGGACATAAACCGTCGGTTAAATTAAAAAAAAAAATCTCACGTGCGCCACCCCCTCCAGCCGCTACCGCCACCCCGCGCAACCCTCATCCCAGCGAGCCGAAACCCGCTTGCGCGGCACGCAGTGCCCGCTCCGGCCGTCAAGCCCGTGTGCGCGGGTCGCGCCAGACCGCGCGGCCTCCGCTCGCCGCGCCAGACCGAGGTCACTCCGGACCACGCCCGCGTGAGCCAGCTTGAGCCCGTGTGCGCCAACGCCGCTCCGCGCTTGTCTTCCCTGAGAATCGAACCTCAGGCATCTTCACCCGTAGCCCCCCACCCGCGCACAAGTCTAACCGATGCGCCGATCCTACAAAATTAACAAATTCAAGTATTTTTTTTATTTATATTAAAACATGTTGAATATTATAATTAAAACTTGTTTTATTTAAATTTTTATTTTAATTGATAATTAAAATAAACTAGTTAGTAACAATTAATTAAAATATACTTTAAAATTATTAATGAATTAAATGTGTTATTAGTGTCAAATTTTTTTATTTAAACTATCTTTCTACATAAAATAAAATTAATAAACCAACTAAATTAATTAAAAAAGTTTAAAAAATAAAGAACAATTTAAATAATAGTTTTTAATTTAAATCCTTATACTTAAATTAAGGAAAAAATTAATATTATTTTTAGTCATTTTTTAAAAATCATTTAAATAGTTATAATTTTAATCAATTTAATAAAAAAATTTAAAATTCCGCCGGAAAACTTGAAAAGACGTCTGAAAATTTCGTGGGAAACAAGCCATCGAAAAGCCGCCGGTAATGGGTGATTGTCCTGTGGTGTAAGGCGTTTATTTTTGCTCTTACCATATTTTATTTAAGTCATTCCTTTTTGTCGGTGTATTTATTGTATGCCTTGAGTTTGATTTTGGATCAATTTGCACCTAATTTATTTGTTTAATTACATACTACAGATTTCTTGGTAGCTATTCAAATTTGTAAATGTGAGATTGAAATTGCGATTAAGAAGTTGAAATCTGAACTGATTGTAGTGCCTCTGAATAAATTTGATGTGATAATTGGTATGGATTAGTTGAGCAAGTATCATGCTTAGATTGATTGTGGTAAGAAATATGTGAGTGTATGTATAGATGAAGAGGTATTTCACTTTTTGGGTACTAAGAGCATTTTATCTTCCTTGATCTCTGTATTGGAAGTAGATAAAACCTGGAAGAAAGGGATATTATGTTTTTCACATATGTAAGATACCTGAATAAGTCTATTAAAGGCCTTGAAGATGTTCCATTGGTGAAGGAATTTCTCGATATTTTTTTGGAAGAGTTATCTAGGTTGGCTCGAGAGAGGGAGGTGGAGTTTGTATTGAAGTGGTGCCAGTACAACTCCGATAGTGAGACTCATTATAAGATGGCACCTAGAGAGTTGGAGTTGAAGGTGTAGTTACAAGAGCTGTTGGATAGTGGTTTTATCATGTTGAATGGATCGCCTTGGGAAGCTCCTATATTGTTTGCAAAGAAGAAATATGGAAATTTAAGTATGTGTGTTGATTATCATGAGCTGAATTAAGTTAATATGAAGAACAGGTGTCCATTGCATATAATATATGATATGTTTAATCAATTAGAATACAACTATATTCTTTAAGATTAATCTAAGGTCGGGTTATCATCAATTAAGAGTAAATGTTAATGATGTAACAAATACAACATTCAATATTGTTATGGGGCAGTATGAGTTTCTGGTGATGTCATTCAGTATGATGATTAAACTATTAGTGTTTATGGATTTAATACATAGATTAGTCAGGAGTTATCTGGATTGAAGTTTGATGAAGAGCATACATTTCATCTAAGGTTGACTTTAGAGACTTTAAGAGAAGTTATATGATAAATTATTGAAATGTGAGTTTTTGTTGACTTATATGGCTTTTTTTGGGGCATATGGTGAATAAAAAAGGAAATATCATGGATCCTTAAAATGTAAGTTGTAGTAGATTGACTAAGGCCAACATCTGTTATTGAAGTTCGTAGCTTTTTGGGCATGATAGGTTATTATAAGAGATTTTTAGAGGCTTTTTACAGATTGCAATTCTTCTAACAAAATTGAATCAGAAAGTCGTATCATTCAATTTGGCACCAGTGTGAAAAAATTTTCATAAGTTGAAGGAGCGTCTGGTGTTTGCCCTATGTTAATGATTATGCCAGGTATAGAAAGATTTTAGGAGTATAGTGTAACCCAAACTCTTAATTATCGAGATATTATCTGCTTTGGCCTTAGGACCTCATAATTTTATCTTATTGGTGTAACTTCTCAGAAGATCACCCATTCTAAGATTTTTCCATGACGAGAACGCTTAACTAAGGAGTTTCTAAATAAAATTCTAACAATTACATCAAAAGGCACATCGATGTTTAAGAGTTTAGCTTATTTTTACTTGAGGGGTTTCACAATCTCCCTCTTTTATGTAACTGACATTCTCGTTAGTATCTTTATCTCAAAATTATCCACCATACATATATAATTCTAGGAGTGGCCCCTATAAGTTCAAGTGGTGACTCTTTCTACGTAGCACTTTATCTCATATAGGATTCAAGAGACATCTTTTTGGTTTAATAGTTAGGATTTTATTAAGAAACTCCACAGTTAAGTGTACTCATTTCAGAGAAATTATGGGATAGGTGACCTCCTAGGAAGTTACACCAACTGTATAAAATTGTGAGGCCCTTAGTTCAAAGAGGATAATATCTTGATAGTTAAGGGTTTAGCTTTTTTTTAATTAAGGGTTTGACATATAATGATGTTTCCTTGAAAGATCTAAAATGTGCATTGCAGCATAACGAAAAGATTGTAAGTTATGCTTCCAAGCAGATAAAGCCGCATGAGAAGAACTGCTCGACCCATATTTTAGAGCTGACAGCTATTGTATTTGCATTGAATATCTAGTGGTATTATATGTATGGTGTGTGATGTGAAATTTATATCGACCGCCAGAGTTTGAATTATATTTTTACCAACAAGGAGTTAAATCTAAGGCAAAGAAGGTAGTTGGAACTAATCAAGGAATATGATTTAGATATCATTTATCAGCTAGGTAGGGCAAATATTTTTGCTAATGCATTGAGCAAGTAATTGGTAAGAGTAGCAGCCAATATGATTACATATGAGCAGTCATTAATCAGAGAGATGAAGATGTTTGGATTAGTGATGGTACATTCCTTTGATGTGTTAGCTGGAGTTATCTCTCATATGATAGTTTAGCCCTCATTATAGGATATAAATCAGGAAACTCAGAAGATTGATGTAGAACATGTGAAGTTGATAGACCATATGCAGTCTGAAAAGAGGTTAGAATTACATGAAAATGATCAAGGTGTGATCTTCTATGGTAACAAGTTGTGGGTCCTAGATAATAATGATATGAGAAAGGAGATTATGCATGAAGCCCACTATTATGGGTAGACTATTCATCCAACAACAATAACATGTATCATTTTGGTGGTCTACGTTGAAGCGAGAAGTAGCAGAGTTTAATGAAGTTGAGTTTACTGCATTGGCACCTCAACTAATTAACAACGTTGTTCTTGGAGGATTGAAGGATGAATTGAGACACCCACTTTTGCTTCTAAGGATTCAAAAAAAAATTTTGAGTTAGTAGAAATAGTCATCTTAGTAGAAAATGATTTAGCTATTCTCCAGCTCATATAGGACATGAGTTAAAAGAGAGCGTGCGATGAAGTGACAAGAGGAGAAAGTAGTGAAAAGAAAGTATATTTTTTTTGATTTCAGGAGAGGACCTATAATGCCAGTTGGTAGTGTGCCAAAGTGTCCTCGATGTGGCAGGAGGTATACAAGATCTAGAATGAATCAAATTCTACACTCATATGTACAAAGAATTCTATGATCTAGAATATTTAGGGCATGACAGAAATGTGAGTGAGAGTTATAAGAATTCAATACAAATCCTACCAAGGGTATACAACTTGAGTCAATATGAAGTGTGAGATGCACTTGAGAAGTCCACTGATATAGTTCTTTGTTTTGAATGTTGTTGTCAATTTTTTTTTTTAATTGAAATATATTACATAACATGCTATATGATTTATTGATTAACATGCTTACATATGTGAGTGAATGAATATATAATTTGATTAATATATATTGATGTGACTAGTGATGAGTAATTATATTTTGTCTATTAGTGATCTATAGCAAGAAATATTGAGGGCGACATTTTTTTAAGATGAGTAGATTATAATAACCTCAAAAATTAATCTCAATAAAATTCTTATAAATTTGAAATTATGACCGAGAGCGCTGTGATGATGTGCTTGAGAAGTGATGTGGTGCCAAGCTCTCGGGCTTATAAGGGTTTGGGTAAGTGTTGCAGCATTGGGATTTTGAGCACTATAACTATGAATCTGGATATAAAATGACATATAAAATGGGAGATATAAGGAGATTACCTGATATGATATGATACGTCGATGAATATGAAGTGGTCATTTCTTTTAAAGCCATGTGACTTGTGACATGTGATATGAAATTGATTTATATTTAAAGGACTAACATAATTTTAATTGACTTTTGTTTGGTCTAAATGCCTACAAGACTTGATAAAAAATATCATAAGTAGCCATATATTCTACTTACTTATATCATGATTTACATAAATATTAAGATTGCTTATAAATATGATATATTTTGAAGTACGTGATACATTGAGTGATATACATGCATTGATACTGTGCAATATCCATAAAACAAATGTAGAACACTTGCTTGATATGACAGGTATACTAATATGCATTAGATGGCATGCAAATAGAAGTAAAGTATATATTATTTTTTTTTATTATTTTTTTTTTTAAACCAAACAGCTCTTATATAAATACTAAAAACAAGAGTATACAACCGTAGGTAGGGAGAAAAGGAAAAATAAAAAAGAACCCAATAAAAACTAACGACACAATCAAACGGAGAGAAAAAGAACCCCAAGAAGGGCTCAGCAAAATGCCGAGGCTCCCAGCATCCTCGAAAGCGCAAGGACCATCCAGAAATGGAGAGAGACACCAATGGTTGCCACAAGGTAGCCAATGAGGACACGAGCCCCAGCAACATCATAGCCCGTCAACCTCCAATCCAAACCAATCGCAAACCGAGCAATCGCAGAGAAAACACAAAGATGGACAAGAATTATCTCTTACGACCACCTCTCTTCCAAAGTTTCCCACGAGGAGCCTTGAGAGGTAGATCACTAACCATATTGAATTTGTTACCAGGGTCTGAATATGAATCAGAACCGGATTCATATTCCGACGAATTGATCAACCAATCACCTTGATCCCTAATGTCCATTTTAGTAGTAACACCCACTGTTACAGGAACATTAACCAATTTCTGAGAATTGCCCAAACTGCCTTGCGCATCCGAATTTACTATCTGACCACACACCAGAGGTGCCATACTCAAAACACTATCTCGTGGCCCACCAAAATCCTCCACAACACCCAAAACAGGCGAACCTATAGCACTAGTCTCAGCATTAACAGGACAAGAAATCAAATTCGTTACCAAATCAACAGCCGTAGATTCCTCACCCGGAATAGATTTCTCACCCACATCCCTATGACCGAGACCGTTCAGCACACAAGACGGGAAAAAAGGCATAGCATCAGAAGACAACGCAGTATCAGAAGCATCCGGGGGACTATCATTCACAGCAACTTTCATTATATTAGAATTAACATTATCCAAATTGATAGAGACATCCAAAGCAACAGGTGAAATCGAAGAAGTCTCCATAGAAGGTAACACAGCTGCAAAAGTCTTCAAATCATCAACCTCCCCTCTTTCAGCAATCTCACAAGAAATAACCTTATTACATACAGGCTCAACCGGAAGGGAATCATTAATAACATTTAAAACCAGGGGATCAGACGGGGCAACAACCCGCTCCATTCTCCCGCCAGCCCCCACCGCAGACAAATTTGGGTGAAGAGAAAAACAACCTGCTTTAGAATGCCCCAAAGACAAACAATGACCACAATATTCCGGTAAATTCTCAAAAACCACAGACTGCACAAAACCCGAATTTTCGGGACCAACCCAGATTTTATCAGGTAATTCTTTTGACACATCCATTTCCACCAAAACCCTCGCAACCGATGGCCAGGATCCAGTCGACGTAGCACTATCCGTTTTTAAGGGATTACCAAAAATCTTACCCAGACCATTTAGAATACGCGAAGCAAAAAGATGAGGCCTAAGATTAGGAAAAGAGATCCAAACGGGAACCACAGGAGATTCAATTTCCACATCTAATGTATGAGACCACTTAATCAATTTCATGAAGCAATTATTAACGAAATATGATCTATGCGCAAAAACTCTGCAATAATCCAGTTCATTGAAAAATTTAATCAAAACGTTTCTCTGATTAAGAACCGTAACAGAGACCTCCCCTTTTAGTTTCAGATTAAAAAAAAATTTCCTAACAGCATCCAAAGATGGACGACTCGCAGGAAATTTACCCACTAGGGCAAATTCAAACGAGGCAGCTAAAGACTCAATTTCCATCTCCGAAATCCATAAAGAAGGCATGCCTTTGAAAGAAGAAACCTTTAGTTCAGGAAAAACCAAAGAAGTAGAAGAAGTACCAGACAATGCTTGTTTAAACGAAAGAGGCGAAGAGCCTGAGAGGAAACCAGGATCCCGGAGGCGAGAAGACGCCATCGAAGCCAAAGAAAGAAAAACGCAAGTAAACTGACGGAGAAACAACCAGACGCACAAAACCCAGGCGGACGAGCGGAGGCGCCGCCAGAGGGATTTTAGGGCGAAGCCCTAAAACCCAGAGCAGAGACGCACGAAACCCAGAGCGGAGGATTTAAAATTAAGTAAACATGCATAGATTCATGAAAACTTGTTGCATTGTATTTGGCATTGGTATAGGAATGACATAATATGCTAATCCTTTATATGGTAACGAATCACTAATTTCTTAGTTATATTGCTTATATTGATTCCCAATGCTTATATAAATTGATACTGCTTATATTGATTGTCATCTATTCTTACTATTACATATTTATGCTATTCCAGATTGAATGACTAAATACCTATTATCTTTATTGTTTTGCATAAATAGTAGTTGTAGGTTCTGATAATCTACATAGCTACTAGCTCACTTAGTTGTTCTAATATTTTAGGTCCACGTAAGGATCCAGTGGAGTAAGACTAATCTATTTTTAAAATTTTAGATTTATATTTGTATAATTTATATTTTATTTTTTTATAGTCAGAATTATTAAAAGATAGAATTATGTATTGATTGGCTCAATGAATTATAATGAATAATGATTATAGTTAAATATTTTGATGGGCATGGTTACTTCTATTTGATTTTATTAAATAAATGAATTTAGTAGCTCTAAAAGATTAATTAAGAGATGAAATAGATAATACTTTTATATTTAGATATTGGTGTGTGATACAAATTATGATATATTGACAATGATTATGTACAATGAACTTATAAAAGTCCTCATCAAGTATGTGCACCAGCTTAGGATGAATAACTCCTTATAAAATTAAGGAAGAAAATGCAAGTGAACAATATTAATATTCCCATATCCTAAAATATAAGCAATGGTAACTTAAAAAAATTACATTAGCCATGTCAAAAAATACTTGCTTATGAGCTCCGTATTGCTTCTTCATTTAATCATTTTTAGTACTCTCTTCCTAACCAACTAAACATATCTCTTTCATTGGTTTGGAATGACTTTATGAGCTACTACTATCATGTATCTAATTATAGTATTTTGGGTTGGAGCAGTATTCTTAACTACATATCCCTTGTAATGCATGACGTCCCTCCGAACCCCTTGTAGTGTTCTCTCCCATAATATTAAAAAATTTTAAACTAAAATAAAAGTAGAGTCTTCCCTTCAATTTTTGAGCATTATAGAATATGCATCTTTAACATGTGAGAGCTTGTCTTTGACATTATAATAGAAAACTCCCAATTCTTTGATAGCATCTAAGGTTCATGAACATATGATATCTCATGCATGGTAGATTCTTTTTGAGTGCATAAAATAATTTTGAAGGAGATTATTTCCCTCAATGATTTCAAATTCGTTCCTAATTATTTAACCTCCTACATAGTATTAGTTCTCAAGACTTAAAATCATGTTTGCAGGTGCAAAATATATATAACGTTGTTTTCCTAATTTTTTTAGTCACATTAAGAGCTAATGGCCAGACTAAATAGTTTTTTTTTCTCAATTATATACCTAAGGGTATGGAGTAAAAATAAATATGAAGATGATCATATTATTTCTTTAATCTTCTTCCTCATCTATTCCCTTTTAATAATTCCGTTCCAAGTGAATAAAAGTCAACTCTTCTCTTCTTGAATTTCACCAATGAAGTGTCCAAGGGGAAAAAAAAAAATCCTTCTATTTTCAAAGAAGCAAAATATGGCAACCATTGCATGAAGATGGTGCAAAACTTCTATAAGGATGAGCAAAGTTGCTTTCTTCAATTTTTGAGATCAAAATATAAGCATATTTACCCTCAAGTCATTTTTTTTTGCCCCAATAAAATGTATATACGGTCAAGTCGTTCAGAAACTTAAGTGCTGTTTTGCAATAAGTAGGATTTAATTTTAATAGTAGTAAATCATGTGTATCCATATTTGTTAAATACTGGATATGTTAAATCCTAAAAAACTATTTTACAAGATATTTGTTAAATCTTATTAAATTTCGTGAAACTGTTTCACAATGTAATCTAAGATTGAAGGCGATTAGTTTATTTAAAAATTAAATTTATCGTGTTTTGAAATGAATTTGCGTGTTAAATATGAGTTACTTATTAATTTCAATTATAATTAATGTCACTAAGTTATAATGATAAATTGTATTATTAGAAGCGAGCTTAATTATCAAATAATTTAATTACTAGTTATCAAATTACTTATTTAGGCATTAATTTAAGAGGTACTTGATATCAAATTAATTAGTTAATTATTTTTTGAAATAACAAATTATTTAAGTAATACACCTACTAATAATACAATTAATTATTTAAGTGTTATTTAATTAGTTTTAATTATTAATTATACTACTAATAATCTCATTAATCACTTAAGTATTCTACTACTTATTAATTATTTATTAATTTTAATTATCATTAATAAATAATCAATATAAGTAATATAATTAAAATTTAAATTAGTTATTAATTAATTTGAATAATTTATTATTTTTAATTAATTTTATTTAAAATAGTTGAATTAAATTAATTAATTTCTATAATATAATTCTCTGTCAATGCCTGCCAATTTCAAAAATTTATCTCTCGCGAGAATTTATTCTGTGCGGAATTCGAAAGGATGCAAATGTGAGTATATACAGTATTTATACATACTATATATATAAAAAAATCTACAAATTTATACTCCCACGGAATAATTTCTCCTCCCCGTTTTGACATAGGCTAGGGTTTGCTTTTAATCTTCTACAGCTGTTCGTAGCTGCTCGGCTTTGCCCGCTTTCACGTTTCCGTGAGAGGTAGAGTTTCAACGAGTCGCTAACAGACTTCTTCGCCTTCTTCGACGACGTTCCTTTCTTGTCGGATCGGAAGTCAGCTCGCTGTTCTTCTGTTGGATCCGAAACAACGACAACGGCAGGGAGCTCGCTCGTTGAGAAGGTAACCAGTTTCTCCCTTTCTCGCGCTTCTTCGGCCAAATCCCGTAAATCCGCTGAACTACCGGATTTAATACATCCGGATGGCGAGTCGAAATACTGTTTGGCAGGCTAAATCCCGCCTAAATCCTGTTGCCAAGCAGCCCCTTAGAAAAATCAAACAGGGGAAAATAAGTTAACTGTACCACAAAATTTGTGAATCAGGACCCAGGAGTATCACACGGAAACACTAAAGTGGCACAGTCCAGTGAAACACGGAAGAAAGACAATCAAAGAGTTCAATATGCACCACAAGCACATATGTCCTAACATTCTAAGCCAATATGTCTCTTCTTCGGATGAACTCTACGGCGGTTCGTTCCTATTAAGAAGAGGGGGGGTGATGGAGAGGACAAGGTGACTCGTAGAGATAAGACTATGTCAAGTGCACGATTTGTATGAATAGTATATAAATCTTGAGAGATCTAATGCAGCTGAAAATGATTTTCTGGTGAGTTGTTTTCAATGTTCCAGCGTCGGCAAAAAGGGACATAAAAATAAGAAGAAATTAGATATGGTGATGCATAAAGTTTAGATCAACTGAGCTAATGGTGATTAGGTTTTTTATTTTAATATAGGTGAAGGAGAATTTTTGTCTCATGATAACTATAATTTAAAAAAAATTAATCTATTATTTTTATTAATAAATATCTAAAAATTCCGTTTAAATTAAAATATAACTAGTCTCATTCCTTTAATTTTTTATCATTATAAAATATACATCTTTAATATGCGAGATTATATGTCCTTTAACATTTGATAATTATACTACATATCTAATTGTAGCATATTGGGTTTTAGCAGTCTTCTTTACTAATGGTTTCTCGCAGTGCACGATGTCCCTCTTAAGCCCTTATAGTGTCATTTAACATCATGTTGTATTTCATTTTGGTAACTAAAACATACATCTTCATCTTTGACCATAAAAAGAATTTCAATAAATATAATATTGTGCTTGTCATGATAAAGGAGGATACCATCTATAAAAGTATAACACAAGCTTCATATATCATCTTTGTTAGTGCATTTCATAAATGTATTTTTAAGTTTTATGTTCTTGAAATTCTTATCCTCGTTGAAGTAACTCTATAATAACTATACTTCTTTTCATCTTCTTGAATTCATAATCAATTATGAACTTTTCAAAATTCAATCCCATCATTAAAGCAAACTTTGTGATCTTGAAGGCCGTGTTCTTCTCTCTAATGTTGAACACAACAAAGTACTCATCATTCTCATCATCATTAACTATCCTTAGTAATAACTGATGAATTAGGGCACTAGAAAATTATTTTTGTGGAACTTTAAATAAGTGCTCAAAGGGAGATCTTTTAGCCTTGGCAATGAGGTAATTAGTCTCGAAATTTTAAATTAGTTTCTGCATAACTCCCTTGGCTTTGTATATGACCTGAGCACTATAATGCCACTCAATTGTCAATATTAGATTATATATTTGTATTCATAATACAACAACTCAAATGAGTAAATCCTAAAAGAAGTGATTCAAGGGAAATAATCATCTTTGAACCACATTTGACAATTATTAAAAATTCTTAGATCATGATTAAACTATCTTTAACAAATAAGAATAAGCATACTATTATGATCAACCTATTCAATGATTCTTCATAATGTCTTCAACCTATGATTTAGCAATTATTAAACTTGATGCATTATAGCCTTATTTGAACTTACTAGAATATTTTTCAAACATTTATTCGAACCTTCTTCGACACTTATTAGAAGAAAGTTTGACATGATTTATTGATAATCGAAGTTTTGAACAAGTATTCAAATAAGGTTTGAATAATGCTATAATAAGTCAAAGTTAATTAGAATATTGCTAAATTGTGGGTTGATAATGTTATAAAGACTCATCAAATATATTATTCATTTTTGAAAATGATTGAATGAGGTTTGAATAAATTTCGATTATGATTTGAAGATGATTAAGATTGTTCAATGGTAATTTAATTATTATTCTAACATCAAATGTGATTAGAAGATATCTTTAACATGACAACTTGTACATAAACTGAAGTATAATGGCCAATGGGTTTAGGGTTTATAATACTAAGCTTATTTTCCACTCTAAAAGATAAAATGAAAAATATCACTAACATTTAAAAATGATGAACACTCAGTCAGATGCTTTTTTGAGACTAAGACTTTGACTTGATGTCATACGTAATCATCTTTTTTCCTAAAAGAGATGAGCACCATGAGTTTTTATCAAATGTTAAAGACACACACTCTCACATGTTAAAAATGCATATTCTATAATGATAAAAAATTGAAGAGTTGATGACTTTATTTCTATTTTAGTTTACATGAAACTTTTATACATATTTTTTAATAAAAATAATAGATATATTTTTTGATATTTTAGTTATTATGAGTAAAAAAATTTCTTCTCCTATATTAAAAAATTGCAATGCTAGAACCGATGACCTAAACTATAGACATCATCATCTCTAATTTTCTCTTGCTTTTCTATCCCTCTTTTTTCGATGCTGAAAAATCATAAAAATTTCACAAGGAAACTACTTTCAACTGCCTAAGATCTATGTACTATTCACACGAATCGTACTCTAGATATAGCCTTATCTCTACGTTACCTTGCTCTCTTCTTCACCTTCCATTTTCTTACTGAGAACGAATTGTCGTGAGTTCATCTGAAGGAGAGACATGTTGGCTTAGAACGCCAGGGAGATGTGCCTTTGGTGCATATTGTATGGAACTCATTGATTGCATTTCTTTTGTCGTTTACAAGATTATGCGCCACCATAGTCTTTTCGTGTGTTATACTTTTGGGCCATCTTGATCTACAAAATTGGGGGTACTGATAACTATTTTTTTATTGTTTCATTCTAAATTTCTTTATGACTTTACCATATCTGCATTTTATTGGGTCAAAAGAAATTACGTGAAGGTAAATATGCCTATATTTTGATATTGAAAATCAAAGAAAGCAACTTAGCTTTTCTTTAGAGAAGTTATGCATCCTCTTCATGCCCAGGGTGTCATATTTTGATTCTTTGAAAATAGAAGGAAATTTTTTTCTTGGACACTTCATTGGTGAAATTCAAGAAGAGAGAGAGTTGACTTTTGTTAACTTGGAACTTTTAAAAATAAAAATGAATGAATAAAAGAAAATAGCCGAGGAAGAAGATTAAATGAATAATTTAATCATCTTCGTAGTTATTTTCACTCCTTTTCACTCCTGCTTATCTTGGTATATGATGGAGACTAAAAACTTGTTTAGTCTAGCCCTTAGCTCTAAATGTGACTATGAAAATTAAGCATATATTGTCATCCATATTTTGTACCTACATACATGAGTTTATGACTTGAAAAATAATACTATATAGGAGTTTAAATAGTTTGGAATGAATTTGTAATCAATGAGGGAAATAATCTCCCTCAAAAATATTTTATGCACATGAAAAGGATCTACCCTGCATGAGATATCATGCTCTTCAGGAACCTTAGATGCTATCAAAGAATTGGGAGTTTGTATCATAATGCACGATGGCTTAACTATTGGCAATCTTAGATTAGAAACTATCAAGAAAGAAACAATCTCAATTGATGAGATTCCCAAGCCTTTGACACTTGAACTGATATCATGGGTTGAAATCTTTTGGCCTCATACACCATTCTATTATAGTTGTAAATTGAAGACTTATGTCCTTGTATATCACTCTATTGTATTTATAAATTGAATAGGGACTAGCCGACTAGGGAGATTTAAATATTGTTGAATAAAAGACTTGAATGATACAATATTTCATCACCACAAAAAGAAAGAGGTGATAGATGCAATAGCTTAAACTAATGGAAAGAGCCCCCTTTGATCATGAGGAATCGGGGTATAGAAGTTTGCCATCTCTAAGCAGTCAGAACGGATTTTTGCTCTAATAAAAGAAATGGTAGGATCGCTTTCAATTATAAGGTGTGGCAATCTACAAACTAATGCTCAATGATGACCAATATTGTGCAGTTGCGGATGTCCATGATGCTCCAAATAATGTCGTGGAATGTGGAAGATAGCAAGAACCAATCGTTCAGCATTGATAGTCCATTATAGATATTTTATTTTACACTAATACATAATATATTTTCATCATCTAAGTATGATACTTACAAAGCAAGCTAGGAGTAAAAAAATCCATTGGTTCTACCTAGTGCTTCAATACAGGCAAGTCCCTCTATCTTAGTTGGAATGTGCGATTATCACTATTTTTTATATCAACCCGTGTGCTAATAATATGACCTTCACTATAAGCAATACATTGGTTGAAATTGGAACTGTTTAATTTGGATGTCATATTGTGAGTGCCTATTATCATTTATGTGAGAAAGAATAAGCGAGCCCCTGTAAGCAGCAGAACCAGATCCAGTTAGAGTTTTAGGTTAGTTTCCTTGCACATTTTCCTTTCCTATACAGTTTACTTTTGCTAGCTATCGCTTTGGTAACTTTGTATCTTTCTTTAGTTTTTGCTTTGACACATTTTAATTGTTGTGACAACGAATGTTTGTAATGCCTTTCCATGACCTATGCTAACCTTGGGTTGAGTGCATATGGACAGATGAACTGCTCTTTCATTTGAGACAACAGTGCTATGGTAGATAAACGCTTGCATTTTCAAGATCAGAGTTTTTGAACGTTTTGAAGAATTCCCTTGGGTAAAATGAATATTTTCCAATTTAGTAGTAGCAGAGGCTTTTCTAAGGCAGCTGGATTAGTTGCCACCTGGAGGAGTACTTTCTTACCCCACCGCTGCATCTTTTGCATCTTTAGTGCTTTGGCTTATATTTGAAGATAAGAGAGAACCTCATATTTCTCCTACTGCTGTATGCCATCTTACAAGCTTTTACTTTGTATATATCTAGTTATTATAGATGAGGGAGGGTTGTTGTGAGCTCCAAATCTCCTTCAACCGAGCAGAAGTCCTCACCACTCGCCAAGTTCGATTGAAACATATGATCCAACTTGTCCTTTGAGGTTCCAAGTATCCAAACAGAAAGAAAATTTCTTTATTCTTATTTAAAAGCAAAAAAAAAAGAGGATGTCATATATATATATATATATATATATGCTATTTCGAAAAATCACACAAATTATGTTCCCCATCTGTTTCTTTGATGTGTATGCTTTTGTAATATCAGCAAAATTTTATCAATTGAGATCAATTGGGTTTATTGTGACGGTTCTTTTGAGTAAGATATGCAGAAATACTTAGAATCAGTATTAATTTAAAGTTCTTTGCCGTTGGCTATGGGGATAAGATAGGGAAGCAATTGAAGTTTTCTATTTTCTTATGATAAATTGAGTATGACTGTCTAATTTTCCAATTTCGGAAATTCCATTTATGATTGATCATTTATAAACATTGATAAGTTAGTTTCATTTTGAAGCATTGCGCAAGATCTTTATCTATTTACATACTTTATTTTATTGCCTTGGTACTAGAGAATTTGGTTGATCCATATATAACTCTTCTTTTAGGATAGACTTGGTATAAAAAAAAGGAGAAATGAATATATGTAATATTTAAAGTAAGAGATAATAGATCTGAAGATTTTTATTAAGTTGGGTGCATTAAAAATGAAGATAATGAGTTCTTGGTTAAAGATGAAGAAATTAAATAAAGATGAAAATGTTATTTTAAGAAATTATTGAATGAATCCTTAAGGAATGTATTATTTTGGAAGAGTTAATGACTATTTTAGCGAGTATATTCTAGATTGATCTCAAAATTGAAGTGGAGTTAGCTCTGAAAGAGACGCATGAATGTATGGCTTTAGGAGAGTTATGGGGAATATTACAATAATTTAATTAAAAAATATATTTAAAGAATTTTGAAGACAATCAAATAATGGGGAAAGAA
Organism: Dendrobium catenatum; assembly: GCF_001605985.2. Classification (NCBI taxonomy): domain Eukaryota; kingdom Viridiplantae; phylum Streptophyta; class Magnoliopsida; order Asparagales; family Orchidaceae; genus Dendrobium; species Dendrobium catenatum. The sequence goes on along the minus strand of NW_021319932.1, from coordinate 1,299,790 downwards.
GTATATTTATACCAATATTTAAGAAAATAAGACAATGTTCAAGGTTGGGTTAACTATAGAGGAATCAAACTTCTGAAAAAAGGTTATGAGAGAGAATTGGAGCATATATAAAAAATATATCAATTTCGGAGAACTAATTTTGTTACATTTTGAGAAATCTAACTATGAAAGTGATTTTATGCTAACAAAATTAATGGAGAAGTCTAGAGAATAATGAAATGATCATCATACGATCTTTATTAATTTTGAAAAGACATGATTGAGTAATAATTCCACAAGGGTTGATTGGTATGCTTGGGCAAAAGGTACATGCTAAAAATTTGTATATATATATATATATATATATATATTAAGCAATGATTGGTATTAGAAACAGTTTTTGAGTGATCCAAGAGTTTCGAATTTCTGCAAGTTTACATAAGGATAATCATTGAGTCCATATCTTTTTGTATTATGGTGATTTTTTATAAAGGATATTCGAACCGAGATGCTTTGGTGCATGTATTTGATAGATGATATGGTTCTAATTAGTAAGAATTTGATTGAAAGAAGTGAAAATTAGAGCAATTGTTGAAATGTTAATAAAAGCCTTAGAAATTAGTTAATGAATACTAAGTGTATGATATGCAATTTTGGCAGGTATTAGTTATTCATTATTATTCAATATTATTATAAGATAAGATAAATGTTGGATTTATTATACAAAAGAATGAGTTATAAATAAAATCATAACTTTTAGAGTTCAGGATAGACATTTAAAATGAAAAATGTGCCTTGGGAGTAATGATGAGAGATTATTATGGAGGCTTAAAGCTAAATTTTATGAAGCCGCCATTAGGCTAATGATGATGTATGGATTTGAATGTTGGACTTTAAAAAAATTCATTGTTATCTAAGTTGAATGTGATAGAAATAAGAATATTAAGATGGATGTGTGATATATTATATTAGTAGAAATGTTGGAGTGATATCTATTGAAGATAAATAATTAAAATAGATGTGGATGGTTTAGTCATAGACAACAATGGCTAGGAAATGCACATGTTAGATTTATGGTAGGGGTATATGAATAGATGTCATTCAAATTGATTTGCAAAGAATAAATTTATAACTCAAACATCACTCAATAGGAACAACTAAAAAATGAAGATTCATAAGGCCAAATCCCAAATAACTAGGATATTGCTAATGATGATAATTTAGTTCATCATTTAGAAATGTAGCTTTTGCATCCATTTAATGGTCCCATAATGTTCTACATGGTTACCACCCGTATAATGGTTATAGTTGTCATGGATGAATATTGATACAATTAATCTATCTTGTCCTTTTGGATATACCTTTTACTTACCAAGAGTTTTAAGTTTGGGTGGAAGGTTATGATCTATGTAAGAGGAAGACCTTTAGACCAAAAATAGTTATTAAATGATAATTTAATTTGCAAGCTAGAGATTAATTGGAAGCTTTATTTAATTGCTTTTGCGTTTCATGTTGCAAGAAATTTCATATTCAAGAAATTCATGAAATTATCTATGAAGAATGTAATTAGATCACCAACATTTTAGTAGATGCGAACTTCATAAAGATCATCATGAATCACTCAATAAAACTTTTAATTTTCAATGAATGTATGAAGCTAAAAATGTTGGTCATAATTCAAAGTTGTTTTGCATTGACAATCATAATGCTTATCGATTCAAAAGTATAAGACAAAGATTATAAACCACGATAATTTGGGCAAGTGAAATATGCTTCAAGAAGTTGTGTATGCAACCTAATATTTGAAGAAGAAGATACATGATGATTTTTGGTTTGGAAATAGATTATATTATTTCTTTTATAGAGCCAACATATGAAATATTAGGAGTAGTTGATACAAACATGCCTAGGTGAAAGAGATAATATATCAATATGAAGGAAATGGAGATAATGACGTGTCTGACTTTTATAAGGTGCTTTATTAGTCTTGTGCAAAGATGGAACAAAAACAACCTTTCATCGCTCATGTCATTCCCTTAATTCAAAGTAACATTTAATTAATTTATCTTAGCCCACTCCTAGTTATTAATCTAACTTTTTCAATGCATGCTTGGCTAGTGAAATTTCTAAAATTTGAAGAGAGAGAGAGAGAGAGAGAGAGAGAGAGAGAGAGAGAGAGAGAGAGAGAGAGAGAGAGAGAGGTTTTACCAATCATGATTTGATAGATTCTAAATGCACTACATATTGAAATGCTGGATGATTTATGGTAATTACCATGACTAACATACTCTTGCTTCCAGATTGTTAGTACATCGTCTTATTTTGATGGTTATTAGAGCTCATGTTCTTTTATCAATTGACTCAGAAGGAGCAATATTACTTCTGAATGGGATTAGGATTTGGTATTTGTGCACTCTTTTTTCCTTTTATCTCGGAGTTCGAAATATACTCTAGGAGGGCTAACTTTTAAGACATTGGTTGCGGTACATTAATTATAATTAATGACATTGAAAAGCATGTAGTTGCTATTCTTTCTCTTGACAAGTCAACTTTGAAAATTATGTTTTCTTTCTTTGATGAAGGTGATTATGCTTTTGAAGTGGGCACATGTGTTAGTGGCGTTGATGATTATATCATTGAGCATGCTAGCTCCAATTAATGATGTATCATCAGCATACGAATATAGCCATATTTTATTTGATTATTTTGAAGAAGTCATCAATGTTAATTTTTATATAACATTGTTCTTGTCAGGTCCTAAGTTATGGACGAGAAAAGTAGAGGGTTGCGTCAACCAGCATAAAACTTATCAAATAATCATCACATGAATCCTTTAATACATTGTGTTATTACTAGGGTGTTCCCTGGAAGAGATGCATTATATGACCTGAATACAGCAACAAGTGTGTAAGGGCCGCTACACCGACACCCATGTGCAATGTTAAATAGACAAGAGTTCTCACATTATAGATAGATATGGGCAAAGAAGTTGGTCTATGAAACTAAAATCAGTATAATAACTTGGAATATATGTTTTTTTACAGGCAAATTAATGGAATTAATAGATATTATGATTCATAGGAAAATAAAATATTCTATGAATTCAAGAAACTAAATAGGTTGAGAAGGCTAAGGAGATTGATAGCTTATGATTTAACTATGGTATTTTGGTAGGAGTCGTACTAGAAATAATTTAAGTGTGATTATAGATAAGAGTTTGGAGGATAATGTTGTAAAAATTAATCGAATTGGAGATAGAATTATAGCTTTAAAGATTACTATTGTTGCTAAGATTATTAATATTATAAATGTTTATGCTCCTCAAGTAGCTTTGTATATGTGTTCAAAATTAAAATTTTGAAATTACCTAAAAGAATTAATACAAAAGATACCTCTTGAAAAAAAAAAGTTTTTATTAGGGAGATTTAAATAGACATGTTGGGAGAGAGGTAGATTTTAAAAGCATTCATGATGGCTGTAGCTTTGGAGCGACGAATGAAAGTTGTAACACCATATTGAATTTTTCTTTAGCTTATGATTTTATGATTGCTAATATCTTATTTAAATAAAGAGATGAGCATCTCATCACTTATAAGAATGGATATAGTGAAAGTTTATGTATCAAACATCGTTTATTAGTTTTAGACTTTAAAATGAAGGGACAGAAAAAAAATAAAGTAAATTGTTATTCTATGATTAGATGTGGACATTTAAATAATATTAATAAAAATATTTTTGAGAGTAAGATTCTAAATTTTAAGATTTTGTCTGTGCATTTGATAGCTAATATTATGTGGAAAAAAGTAGCTAGTGATATTAAAAAGATTGCTTGGACTATCAAAGAGAAAAACTATTAATGGTAAAAATAGTTGGTGGTGGAATCAAAATGTGCAAGAAAAGATAAAAAAATAAAAAGATTTGTTATAAAAATTATTTTTTTTATAAAAACTCTGATAATTTAGAAAAACATAACGTGGCCTATAAGGAGTTTAAAAAAGCAACATGCGATGCAAAGATTTTAGCTTTTAATATTTTATATAATATATTAGATACTAAGGAGGGTGGAAAATATATGCATAAGTTAACTAAACAAAGAGATAATAGTAGTAAGGATTTAGTTCAAGTGAAGTGTATTAAGGATGAAAATCAAAATGTGCTTTTATTAGAAGAGGATATTCAACAAAGGTGGATGAGATATTTTGCTAAACTTTTCAATGAAGATTGTGAGAATGCGATTGACTTTAGTGATCTTAGTACTCTAAATGAAAATAAATATTTTTGTTTTTATCGGCGTATTAGTAAAACAGAAGTTAAAGAGGCTTTAAAGATAATGAAGTGTGAAAAAGCTGTTGGACATGCTGATATTCCAATAGAGGTGTCGAAATGCTTAGAAGATGAAGGAATTTCTTAGCTTACTAAGCTTTTTAATATTATTTTGAAGACAAAGATGCCAAATAAGTGGAGAATGAGTGTGTTTATTCTTTTTTTAAGAATAATGGTAATATACAAAATTGTGCCAATTATAGAGGAATTAATTTTATGTGACATACTTTAAAACTATGGGAGAGAGTTATGGAGCATAGGTTGCGGCGTGACATTAATGTTTCTCGAAATCAATTTGGATTCATGCAAAGTAGGTACTATGGAAGTTATACATTTATTGAGAGGTTTGATGAAGAAGTATAGAGAGAATTAGGAGGTCTACATATGATTTTTATTGATTTAGAGAAAGCATATGATAAAGTTCCAAGAAAAGTGCTAGTGACAGTTCTACGTAAGAAAGAGTTTAATAATATTTATATTCAAGTCATTAAAGATATGTATGCAAGAGTTATTACTTGTGTTCAAACACAAGGTGGTTTGACCAAGTATTTTTCTATTTCAATTGGATTACATCAAAGGATCAACCTTAAGCCCATATCATTTTGCTTTAGTCATGGATGTTCTCACTAGACATTTGCAAGAGGTTGTACCTTGATGTATGCTTTTTGTTGATGATATTCATCTTCTTGATAAGACTAGAGAGGGAGTTAAAGATAAATTTGAATTATGAAGGTCAACCTTAGAGTCTAACGACTTTTGTTTGAGTAGATTTAAAACTGAATATATGGAGTGTAATTTTAGTAAAATTAAATCTAGTGGGGGATTGTGATTTGGGCGATCAAGTTATTAATAAGAGTACACGTTTTAGATATATTGGGTCTATTGCTCATAGTAACTGTGAAATAGATGGGGGATATTATTAGTAGAATTCACGTTGGATGGTTGAAATGAAGGAATGCATCGGGCTTGTTGTGTGTTTGAAAAGTCCCTCTTAAACTTAAGGGAAAATTCTATAAGATGGTAATGAGACCTGCAATGCTTTATGCTGCAAAATGTTGTCCATTAAAAGAGAAGCATAATATTAAGATAAGTGTTGCAGAGATGAGGATGCTCGGGTGGATGAGTGGCTTTACTCTTAGAGGCAGGATACGAAATGAACATATACGTGAGAAGGGTGGAGCAGTTCCAGTGGAAGATAAGATTAGAGCGAGTCGCCTTAGATGGTTTGGTTACATAAAACGACGGCCTTTCGATGACCTAGTTAGAAAAGTATATGTATTAGATTTGACTTATGTTAAAAAAGGTAGAGGTAGACCTAAAAAGACTTGATTAGCAATATTAGAAATGACATTTCTTTATTAGATTTAGATAAAAATTTGACTCTTAATGGGACACAATGGAGAAAATGATTCATGTAGGTGACCCCACATAGTTGGGATAAAGGCTTGCTGTTGTTGATGATGATGATGATGATGATGATGATGATGTTAATATGTCTAAAATATGTGGCAATGAGTAATGAATGCTAATGTTGGCGGTTTATTTACAAAAGAAAATTATTGCATTTGATAAAATTATAAAATTTAATTATAATTAATAATGTTTGATTTTCTTTTATTATTTTTAAGCTTTTATAAAGTCAATGATATTATACTTCATTGTGTAGTTCTTTTAATAGAAAAGTATTTATCCATTTTAATTGCACATTCTATTTTTATAATTTTTAGAAGGGAATAATGTCATGTTCGTGTTAATGTGTCTGTGTTGTTTCATATTTGCACCATATCAATGTCCATACTTTATAGAATATTCCCAAGACATTTCTTCATTTTAATTCTCTAGTCTTAACCCTAGAACTTATAGGATTTCTATTTCCACATTTTTTTTGTATATAAATGTTAGATGCTCGAATATCACACCTTGGTATTGCTTTATTTTCAATTAATATGAATTGGTAATTATTGTTAATTTCACACATTAAAATTTCACATCATATGCCTAATTTATGTTCTATTGATTTTAATTCCTCTATCTTTAGTTTCTCTTATTTTAAAAACTTCATAATTATTTCATTAGTATCTCATCAATTAGAATTATATCATCTGCAAAAATCATATACCAAAATTTTTCATTTTGATTATCATTAAGAAGTATCTATTATTTCTTGCACCCATCAAAACAATAAGTGCATAAATATTTATTTGTGTAATGAACTTCTTTGCATAGAATAGGAGTTGAAATAATTGTGTTAGACTGGTTTTTTTTTCTTGAGATTTCCATTTGAAAAATAAAAGGAAAGAAAGCAAAGTGAGATAAATTGAGTTATAGGCCCAATTTTGACTCCCCGTCAAACTAGGTGGATCGATTTCATTGTGGTTACCTCTTTTTATGCTTCATGGTTGTTATGTTTTCAACTCAAGTGGTACCTCTAGCTAATATATTATCAAAACATTGCTACCTTACCCAAATTACAACTCGAAAAAAATTTTAATGAGTTGGTAATGTTTATTTGGCAAAAAAAACAAAAAAGTGCATACACAATCAGATGGGGGAATCAATCTCTCTCTCTCTCTCTCTCTCTCTCTCTCTCTCTCTCTCTCTCTCTCTCTCTCTTTTAGTGCTAACTCTTGGATTATAGGTTGGGCAACATAGTATTTCTCATTTTATTAATGGATATAGTTTGTCCGAGTACCTAGACTGTAATGCCATTACAATTATGGCTTAAATGCATTTTTGGTGACTTCTTTTCATGAAATTTTGTGCCTGAAATTCATCTGTTCTTGCAGTTAAAATTTGTTGTAATATAGTTTTTTTATATTTTAACTGAGGTCATGAGTTTTTCTGGGCGATCTCTATCTAGCATGATGGAGTTAAGCAGTCTTAAAGATACATTCGACAGAGTTGCCAAGAAGCAAAAGCTCTCTTCTTCGGGGAACCTTCATTTGATTGATCAAGTTGGTAATGAAATAGAAAGCGCAGTTACAAAAATGGAAGCTGCAAATGCTGATCTGGATTCTATTAACCATAAATCCATTTTGAGAGAGCTGAGGAATAAGCTAAATGAGATGAGCCCACTAAATCATCTTGAAGGGTCCCAGAAGGAACTGAATGTTGTGCTTGGAAAATATGTGAAGATCCTCGAGAAAAATTTTAATTCTGACATTTCAAAGGCCTATGGAAATATGGTTTTGATGTGCACACAATAAACCATATCATCACGAGCCATTTTTACCGACAGGGCCTTTTTGATCTTGGTGACTGCTTTGTGCAAGAGGCTAATGAACCGGATGCTGCTGCCCTGTAATCGAAGCAATGAAGGCTAGGGACCTTGGACCTGCTCTAGAATGGGCATCTGCACAAAGTGCACGCTTACTCAGTGATGGGTCAAGCCTTGAACTTAAGCTTCACCAGCTTCATTTTGTGGAGATATTACAGAAGGGAGACAAGAATGAGGCTATTAAACATGCAAGGACATACTTGGCTCCATTTGCCTCTGTGCACAAGGTTGAAATTCAAAAGTTGATGGCTTGCCTTCTTTGGGCAGGACGGTTAGAGCAATCACCTTATGCAGAGTTGTTGTCACCATCACATTGGGAGAACATGATCGAGGAGGTTTCCCAGCAATTCTGCAGCCTGATGGGTCAGTCGCATGCAAGTCCATTGAGTGTTGTAATATCAGCAGGAGTTCAAGGCTTGCCAACTTTGCTGAAGATGGCGAGCGTCATGGCAGCTAAAGGGCAAGAGTGGCAAGCCATGAAGCAACTACCAGTTCCGGTAGATTTAGGGAGGGAGCTTCAGTTTCATTCAATTTTCGTCTGTCCCGTACTTCGTGAGCAAGGCAATGATGAGAACCCTCCAATGTTGATGCCTTGTGGTCATGTGCTGTCTAAGCAATCTATAGTGAAGTTGTCAAAGAGCAACACACGGGCTTTCAAGTGTCCCTATTGCCCGTTGGAGGCGACCGTCACCCAGTGCAAGCAGCTACACTTTTAGAATCCCATTACATATTCATGATTTGTGCTTCCTCGGTATTGTGTAGCTTTGACACTAGTTACTTCCAATTAGATGTTTACATTATATATGTTTAAACTGTGCCATGCTTTTCCTATTGTCTTTTTTGGTCCTTGTAATTTGCTGCTGTATCACGTTCATCTGCTGTCCTCTTTTACTACTATTTTTTTTTCTTTTTTGTTAGAAAAAAAATAACACATTTACTGGCATGTCACGGTCCCATAGAACAATATGTTTGGCGTATTTTTTAGCTGGCACGCCGTCAGTGTTTCAGTTCTCTCGTGTTGTATCCTAACGGCAAATTGTGGTGGCTAGCTACAACTCGGCCCTTTACTACTCCAAGGGGCTGTTTGGTAGCACCTAAAATTTCATTTAAGTAGGATTTTTTGTAAATAGGAAGCAATGACAGGAGCTCGCTTGTTGTGAAGGTAACTTTCTCCCGTTCGCGCGCTTCTTTGGCCAAATCCGCCGAATCAGAGGATTTCAAAAATTTAGGATTTGGGGTAATTTTTTGTCTACGGCGGCTTTCATTTACCATCAGATTTGGTTTTGCATTGTAGGTCGTTTGCCTGGATTTCGCTCAAATTTGGCTTAAATCCTGCTACCAAACAATCCCTAAAAGCATTTTTCAGATAAATGCTTTGATACAATATTTTAGCGCATGCAACGAACAAGTGATCATGAGTTTAAATGGAGCATTTCTAGGTATTTGATTAATTATTTTAATTTGATTGAGCCTAATTTTTATTATCATTTAATTTGTTAATTATGCTATATATATTACGTATGTTGTTATTATATGAGCCGTTTCGTTGGATGCAAAATAGATTTAAAGTATTCTAAAGGTAGGAATTTTAAAAATATTATTGTTTAGTTTGAATTAAAATAAATATAATATATAATTTTAGAGTATTTCAAAATTACACTTTAGGTCATTTTTATGTATTTGTAGTTCCTCATATTTAGATGATTTTTAAATATATCATAAATTCATCCATATTATTGTTGCCCGCCACTAGCCACAATCGTCATTAGCCAACTACCACAAACGATCACAACCACCCAGCATTGCTACTTGCAATTGCCTCTCGCCACCGCCGCCTCTTGTCGTCGATGTTGTCGCCTCCAAGTTCCAATAGCATCCTCTGGCCACTGCCTTCGTTGGTGACTCGTTGCCTTTGTCAGTTACCATCGTTATCTGCTATCGTCACTGGATATCACCATCATTATCAATTATTGATCATAATCTTCTTTAGATTTTATACTATTTTTATTTTATCTCAAATGAAATTAAAAAAAAGAATATTATGTATTTTTTTTACATTCATCTAAATTATTTTAAAGCATTTCTTTTATATTGATTTTTTTACACTTTTTTTATATTGTGTTTTTTTCAGTCAATCAAATCATCTCTTAATTAATTATATGATTATGTTATATTTGAAAGTTTAAGAATAAATTTTTTTCTCTATTGAGCTTTTTACTTTTTTTACATATAATTTTATATATTATATAAAAAAAAATTTTGATTTAAAAGCTGATGAGGTGAGCCACTCGCGTTGATCGAGCCCTCGCGTAGATCGAGCCATCGAGAAGTGAATTCAGAAGATGGGGGAGAGGGGTGACAGAAGCGTGTCGCTGATTTTCAGCTCTCCAGCCTCCTCCGAGCTTCAATGGCAGCGCCCTCAATTGAGATTTGTTAGATAAGGAGAGCAATCTGCCAGCGAGCACCGGGAGATCAGAAAGTACCGTTTAACCTTCTTGCTCTCGCAAGATCACCCTTTTCGTGCTTTTGGCTAAATCCTTCGCAGGTCGGAGAAACTGTATCTTCCGCAGGACAATCTAATTTTAGATCTAAAAAAAAAAAAAAACAAAAAATGACAACTAGAATTCCTTCGGCGGATGATAGCAATGAGTTCATTCAGAGAGCAGGAGGAGCCCCCCAACCTAGGGCTTTTCCCTTCCGTATGCTGTGGCTCTTCATGTTCTTCCTTGTCCTCGGTATTGGATTCTTCGCCTTCAGTGTCTATCTCACGCGGCACTTCGCGTTCCAGGGAATTCGGACCCAGACTCGCTCAAAGTTCCGGAACTGCGTAGACGTGATTCAGAGCGAAGTCAGCTTGGAACAGTGGATTCATCCTTCGCAGACCACAGCGCATGGCATGAGCGACGAGGAGCTTCTCTGGCGTGCATCTTTCGTTCCACAGGTGAAGGAGTATCCCTTTCGGAGGACCCCCAAGATCGCCTTCCTATTCCTCACCAGAGGGCCATTACCCTTGGCGCCTCTTTGGGAGAGGTTCTACCGGGGCTACCTAGGGCTATACTCCATCTACATTCATACTCTTCCGTCTTACATGGCCAATTTCTCTTCTGAATCCGTGTTCTATGGGCGGCAGATTCCTAGCCAGGTGATCCTATTTGATCTACCGGTGCAATTTTTATTACAAATTCTCACCTACTTTGGCAAACTCCTTTCTTTCTGCTTCTGACCTTGACAACTCTTTTAAAAGCATGGACTTGATCATTATCTATTCCCGTATGCCGTGCATATTGTGCACCTTCCTGATTGCTTCTTAGATTTCTTTGCATGACACAGGTAATGACTTTTTCCCTTCTATTTGGATGGGGGAAAGGAAAATGAATCCCTGACTAAGAATATTTAAATTCTTCTAGTTTTAGTTGTTTTCACGATTCCTTGCTTGATCTACAAATTTTGAATGCAAACCTGTCATCTTTGGATTGTTTTTTGGACTAACATTAGTGAATGGACTCTTTGCAAGCAAATTTTAATTTCAAAATTGTGAACTTGGATGTTTTTGGGATGCTTTCTAACAAATGGCAGTGCATGGAATCGTTCCAAACAAATTTTAGGTGTTGGATTTGTGAACCTGATTGTGCTTACTAGCTAGCATTTAGTTCCTGACTTACATTTTTTAGGAAATATTCTGCGCCCATCTATTTAATTAAGAAAAATATTCTATTATGCCTTCATTTATAAACAACTAACATCTATCTATTTTGAAATGTATCATTGCTAAATTTTTAAACCTTTATACTTTTTCATTGCAGTTGACTGAACTCATTAATGCCACATTACAATTTCATCAATCTTCTTTTGAGACCCATTGTTATTCTCTTGGACCCACCGTATGTTTAGTTAATTGGGAGTGAGCTTGGACACTCAAATTTTTTGCATGTTGGATAAGCCTTGTGTATTACAAAGTACATGTGTTTACAATTGTCAAATTTGTTTTGCAAAAAAGTTCATGAGTGTACAACTATCAGTTTTGGTTACAGCCCTTCAAGTAAATCATCTGAGAAAATGCATACACCCGCCTTGAAAATTTTTACTTTTAATGAAGGGTGTGCACTTTAGGAATCAGGAAAGAAGATTGTTAGAGATGTTGATATGATAGTCATGTCATGCTTGCTTTGTTCACCTTGTTAGAGTTGCCTCTTCATGTAAAGGTTTTTTGAAGTGCAATGTTTACTTTTAAGCATGTCCATTATTTATGAGTTAACTACTGTTCTCTAAAGGTAATTGTAAATGTACCACTACAAAAGACTTGGGATGTGCAACTCTTACTAAATGTTAGTGCACTCGAGGGTAGGGAATTGCTTGCCAGGATAGTTGACTCAACAATCACTCCAAAGTGGTCAATAAATTAATATTGATGTTGACTTGAGGTTTTGTACTTGTTTAATGACATAATAGTTGACAACTTTACAAACTATGAACAAGGTTCTTAATAGTCACTATGCTATCAAGTCATTAGATATCATTTGTTGTGAGAGATCCATATTCTTTGGTCTGTAACTTCTGAGACTTGAAAGTGAGCATGATGCCCTTTGACATTGATGAGGATATCAAGATATGGAAAAATCTACTAGATGCGTGATCGTCGATCAACGACCACGATTACATCACGCTACTTATGATTTTCATATTTATGATTGATGTATTATTATTTTTATTTTATGAAGTTTATTATGCTTTTCCTTTTTTGCCCTTACTTAAGAGCTTAAGTATGTGTAAGCACTAGGGGCATTGTAGTACTTCTTATTTTCTCATTGTATGGGCTATTTAAAGCCCCCCTCTTCTTCTTTGAGAATCAATGAATGAATGATTATTTGATAATTTTGTCTTCTTGCTTGGAGTTCTTGAGAGAGCTTGAGAGATCGGAGAGAGATCCCTTGGAGAGGGAGATTGGCGCATCACCCACCAACCTTGGAGACGGCCGGGTTCGTGGTTTCCTATCTTTGATTTCCCTTAACCCTATCACCCACCTTTCTTCACGATCTTACTTCTCCTTCGTCGTTTCCTTCCACCCACCAAAACACCGCCTACATCTCCACCTTGCCGCCGGTCCCTTACCCGCCCCTATTCAAACCGCCGGCCTAGCCCTCTCCCACCCGCATTGCCTACTTTGGATATTTTCTAATTTTGGATTGCCATAATTTAGTTGGTCTTTGAATTCAAATTTCCCCAAATTTGAAATTCAAAATTTTTCCTAAATTATAAAATCTATTTTAGAAAAGTTTTCCCTCCTCTTTGTTTTCTCCCTCCGTCACCAACTTGCCATTAAACCTTTCCTAAAATAGTCTTTATATTTTAGATAACTCTATTCATGAGTAAATTCAAATTTATTTAAATTTGAAAAGTTACCTAAAATACCAATCCTATTTTAGGAAAGTTTTCAAATCCCTTCCTCTTTGAGTTTTAAATTAATTTGGGATGAAATATCTCTTCCCAAATTTAATTCCCTAACTCAAGGAAGCATTAAAGGTTTCCATAAAAATTTCCCCAATTCCCCTTGGTGCTGCCAGCCCCTCCTAGCTCCCACCTACTAAGTGTTTTCCAAAATAAAACCTCTCATGTGGGAAAGAATTAAATACTTTCCTAAGTTAGTTCATCTTAACTTTGGAAAGAATTTAAATTTCAAATTCCAATTAAATTGAATTTGAAATCCTTTCCTAAAGAGATTGATTTATTTTTGGAAACTTCCAAATCCTCTCAAATTTGAAATTGATAGATTTCTCTCTAATTCTCTTTACCCTTTTTGCAACCCAAGTTTGGAAGGAATCTAAATCCCCCAATTAAATCCCCATCCATGGCTACCCCACCCTCTCTCTCGTATCAAATTAATTCCCCTTTAAGTCTCAAATTAATTCTCTAATTCCCTCCACTACTCTCCCTGCCGCCGCAGCCCACTTTTCCCTCACCCTCTCTCAGCAATTTGAATTGGTAATTTAATTACCATAGCCACCAAAGCACGATATTCAACCCCCAAAATTATTCCCCCACAGCTGTCCACTCAATCCCCCAGCATATTCCCTTAGCTTTGTGCCTCCGGAAGGTGGAATCCCTGAAATTTCTCATGTCCACGTGCTATCCAGAATTCTTGACGCGTTCTAAATGCTGCCTTGAAGTTCAGAGCCTAAAAACTGCTGTCCAGAAACATCAGTTTGGTGTCCAAGGAGCCCAGATCAAGTTGGATGGCTGTCCTCTACGCCGATGTTGCCAAACTACTGTCCACGGACAGCTAGGAGTTGTGTGCTGCTGCCCGCCATCTTGCAAGCATCCAAACATTTGCATCAGAGCTCTGTATTGCCTTTCCATTGAATTCAAGACTATGAGTGTTGGCTGTCCTCCACCCAGAAACTACCAGAATATTGTTCAAATGCCACTAGGGAGTTAGAGTTGCTGACTACTCTTGCTCATTCATTCAAACAATCATACCGGAACTTTGTAATTCCTATTTCTTTGGGTAAACTTTTCCTCCTCTTTTATCTTTCGTTACTCTCAATTGTAGTTATTAATTAACTCATGAAAATTGTGTTGATTCTTCCCACTAAAGCCTAGTATTTATTAGTTGTGTGAGAGATCTTACATAGCACTACTCTTATTGTTAGATTAAGGATTTCTTGTTGAAACCCATTTCGTTTGCAATGTCAATAGTAATTGATTGTTATGTGGGTTTTACTTTTTGCAAGCGACTTGGCCTAAGCTTTTGTTACCGCTCTTGTCTTTTATTTCATTGTCTAAATCAACATCAAGCTTTAATTAACTTGCTCTTAATCATCAAGCGTGCAAAATTCTAATTTTCATATATGTCCTGCATCAGACATGCTCCAAGAGGTTATTTTTGGCTCTCAGGATGTCATGACTTATTTTGATGCTCTTCTAGTCAACCATGCGACATAACATAGGTGGACAATCTAATCATACTTATTTCCAGATAACACCTTTCCTAACTTACTAATCATGATTGAGTGAAAAATTATTATAATTAAATCATCATAAAATATAGACCATTCTTTAATAGATTCATAATACTTATTGATATGTAAGTATGTATAATTTAAATTATCAAAATAAATTATGGGGCTTCTTATTCTTTAATAAAAAATTTATACATACCCGAAGTCTTTTATTCATATCATTTATATATATTTTTTTCTATATTACACCTCATTATTATAGTTCCAACCCCTCATACTGGTTATAAGATAATTACATTACCTGTCTTCCTTAAGAATTATTTGATCTTGATATTAGAGATTGAGTATCTCATCTGAATTATAGGATCTTCTTTGGAATGAATATCCTAGTTTATATCACCTCTTTCTACTTCTTTTCCTCCTTCCTCTCCCTTTTCCTCTTCTTCTTCTCCTCCTGCTCCTCTTCTTCCTTTCTTCCTTCTCATTTCTTTATTTAATACCCAAATAATACATTAAAGAATGACATTATCTTTCTATTAAACTATGAAGTAACAAATTAACATTAATATAAAATAAAAAATTACAACGCACATAAAATAACATTTGATAAATTATGTGAAATAGAATTGAAATATAAATATTATAAGATCAAAACAATATAAAATATAAGAATTGCATAAAAGTATTATAATATATTTATTTTAACTTCAAATTCCTTCTTTCTCAGTTCCTTATGCATCCACATTTAATTCCTAAATAAAATTGAAATAATTGACAACTTAAAAATCATCTTCACTGTCATTACTGTGGAGGTATTTATTTGAATCATTGTCATAACAAATTATCTCCACCATGCATCATCTTATGGAGTCTAATGCGTCCAAATCCACTTATTATTCATTTATTTCAGTCATATTCCTCTTTCATAAATGTTTGTCTTTAACTTAAAGATGAGTTAATCCTCTAAAATTTTTAGAGGAGGTGGTAGTGGTGTGTCGCTTCTAAGTAATCCTTGACAGCAAACATGATGGTGGTGGCTGCGGCGGAGGCGACACAAACTGATCCAAATACTCATTGAACACTCTGTTCATCAAATCTATAAAAATAGTTGGTGCATTAGTCATCCCAAAATGCATGACTAAGAACTCAATGTCCATATCTGATGTTGAAAGCAGACTTCATCACATTTGCTTCTCTCACATTCACTTAATAATATCTACATCATATATCAATATTGAAAAATATATAAGATTCAATAAGTTGATCAAATAGATTATCAATTCGTGGCAGAGGATATTTATTCTTGATGGTGATTTTGTTTAACTCTCTGTAATTAATAAACATACATATTGTACCGTCATTTTTCTTCACAAATAGCACAAACTAATCTAAATACTTTTTGAACAATGTTCATGAAATCCATAAAAATAGATGTTATATTAATCACCCCAAAAGACATGTCTAATAACTCATAATATTCATATATAGTGTTAAAAGCAGTCTTCATCACATCTGCTTCTCTCACCTTCATCTAATAATGTGGGCTTCGAAAATTCGGCCCCGGTCTCCCCGCTTTTCTTTTTATTCGGCGAGGGAGTTTTAACGGATAAGTTCCAAGGTAAATTTTGGAAGGCAGATGAGTTTGTAGATAAGATACTACCCAGAGATTTCACCCTCATTTTGCGAGGACTTTATGATCTGAGTTCTTGTTTCCTATAGGCGCAAGCCCCTATAGTTAATTACCTCTCCCGATCATGAGAGAGAACTTTCGGTTAAGGCTAGTCGTCAATCAGATACGTAGAGAATACGTGTTATCTTGCATATAGTAGCAGCATGGATTTGGGTATTGGGAATTTGGAAAGTTTGGATATTAGAGGTTCAAGGTTTGATATTTAAAAATAGAAATTTTCACCATCTTGCACTTAAAGCAGATGGTGGGGGAATGGATGATGGACCCGATCAAGATCCCATGGTTCCGTCGTCCTTAGCCATCGTGGTCCCTGGTCTACTTAGTCAGAGGAGGTAGTTGACCCAACCTGACAGAAGGATCCTTGTCGGCAGCCATGGGTTGCTTCATCCAAGGGGACCTTATAGACCTGGGTTAGATATTTGCCTAAGGGGACAAATTTGATCCACCTTAGCTAACAGAGGGCTTTGTGCCCTATCGATCATATCCTATTGATTCATATTTCAAGGATTTGATGTCATTAAGGAACGTATTGGCGCTGGCCATAACCAGTATTTCATGGTGCCATTTGGCGGCAAAACCACTCTGTTCAGAGGGCCCCGGGTCATAACCGTTTATCCTGCGGTGCCATTTGGAGGAAAATCGCCGGTCATAGGACACGTATCACGTCCTTACTGGCAGGAGACTATTTGAGAATGAATCCTAGTGATATTTTCGACTAGGCATTTAGCTCTTTTGTGAGCTGAGGTAAATTTTGATTTGTCCACCCCAGCAAACTGTTGCGGAGGGTGGATGAATTTTGCTTTAAGTGATTGATGGGTTGAATTTCAAATTTAAATATTTTTGGAATTTTGGGATTTGTGGATTTTTGGATTTTGTGGAGTTTTGGATTTTTGAATTTTTATGGGTATTTCGGGTGGAGCTATGGACTTTGGATATTTAGGAGACATTTGAAAATATTTGGGAACCCCTCCGGTTGAGATCTGCATTCAACACGGCCATCATCGGGGTGTTCGGGGTCATTTCTCTTTTATTGATTGAATCTTGTCGACTCTATCGAATAATCGATAGAGGATCGGATTTTGTTTGTTTTATGCCCTTATTAGTGAATTCATATTGCTATAGACATTTGAAGGCCTAATATGAATGCATTAAAACAAATATACCGGTCACCATCACTGTATACTTGTTTGATTGTTCGAACCCTGTCGACTTCTATTGACCCGTATAGAAGGATCGGGTTCGAACTTGAATCCACTTATTGATCCGCGCAGCATCCCTAGACGTCACGTGTGCACCAATAACACGTTCGCCCGGGCCCATGCGGGTGGTTGGGGGCATTTTGTAATTAAACCCTGTTGACTCTTTTTTACGTGTTAAGGAGGATCGGGTTTAAATTTATTAACCCGTGTAGCATCCCTAGACGTCACGTGTGTACCGATAACACGTTCGCCAGGGCCCATGCGGGTGTTGATGTATACCCTATTTTAGTGTACCTAAGTGTGTATAGACTATAGTGCATGTGCGAGGGTATTTTGGAATATTTGTGAAACGCCTTCTGTGATGGCTCATAGATGGTACTTTACATGAGAGGCTCCCTATGATGGTTCATAGGTATTTGAATTTGCTACAAACCATCTGCTTCTGACTATGAATGGACTGTTGTATGAATGAGGACTCTCCTACATTTCCTTTTGGACAAAATGTTAGTTGCACGACGTAATGAGCTTTTGTAGTAACTCGTAGGAGTTCGTCTTTCGCACAGTTCTTTTGTATTTGCCTATTAGTGGTATGTTGAGTGTATGGTGGATCTCCTATAATGACTTGTAGATATCCACATTTGATGTATGTTCTCAAACCCTTCTTACACACGGATCGGTGTATTTTTGCTTGTGAGTATCACTATGTTCATTCGCTGATTAATGATGACTGTAGGACACTACGTCTTCCAGGATCTCCTTTGTATTTGTTGCAGTCCTTTATGCATTTCTCCTTATAAATGACATGTAGTGTGTATAGTAGACTTATATGTTTGCTTGCAATCAGCATCACATGTTTGCATTTATCATTCTGAGATCCAATTCATTTCTTAGTGGCTTGTGGCATTTTTCTTGTGGTTTGAAAGAAACTTATTTTCTATTAGAATTCAAATTCTTCTTGGTTGAATTTGATTTGAATCTTCTGTCATTTGTTTGAGTTCAAGTCCCATATGATATAATTCAGTCCAAGCTCAAGCAAGACTCCTTGCAACCCAAGGCAAATCCAAATCTGAGTCCAGTTCAACATCAACCGCTTAAGCTTGATTTAAGTATGATTTTATACTCAAAGCATGGCTTATTGAGGCTCCAATTTGAATTCAATATAGACTCAAATCAAATTTTCACTTGAATCTAATGCTTGATTAATGTCCAGATTAGCTCAAGTCAATGTTCAAGTTTGAACCAAAATCTCTTGTGGTCCATACCAACTTTGTGTCGATGCTTATTTTCTTCAAGTTAAGGTTCCACTACACTTTATTCAAGTATTATATACTTGAGTTTGCAAATTCAATTTTATGTCATTAAGTCCAACTTAAGTCCTTTTTGTTCGTTCACTTAAGTTCAAATCAACATGCAAGTTCAATCCAAGTCCTTTGTAGTCTTGTTCGGTTCATGCTCTTGTCCTTTGCACCAAGTTCATTTGAGTTCAAATAAGTTCACTTTTGTTCATTTCAATCTCATTTGAATTTTAAGTTCATTTTGTTCAAGATGAATTCTCTATTCAGTTCATTCAAGAACAAATTCATAAGTCCAGTTCATGTTCATAGGTCCTCTGCTGTTGTTCGAGTACAAGTTCTATGTCTTCTGTGGTCCGAGTCTTTTGAATTTGAGTATGAATTGTCCAAGTCCAAATTAAGACTTCTTGTACCAAGTTCATTGTATTTGAGTTCCAATTTGAGTTCGTGTTATTGTTCTTTTGAGTTCAAATAAGGTCCAAGTGTAGCATATTGCGTTCACCCGAAATTTCGGCAACCTTCCGGCGTCTCCCCCATTTAGAGGAAAATTACGGAAAACTGGGCCTTTCCCACCACGCTAAGAAAAGCGTGTATGGTAGATGCCCTCTTTCGAGGACACCACGGCCGTGTATTTTTGATCCCTCACCACGCTAAGAAAAGCGTGTATGGGTATTTTGAAAATATTTTGCAAGAAAAGCAGTTATTTTCTCGCAAGCGGGTACTTTGGGTATCCCCGCTTCGTCATACGCATCGCACCGGGTTTCCATCCCACCACGCTAAGAAAAGCGTGTATAGACGGTTTTCCGGTGCGCTACGAACTAAGAAGAAGGAATTTTAGGTGATTACCCGCTTCGTCCCAAGCGTCGGGACGCACGTCCTCCCACCATGCTAAGAAAAGTGTGTATAGGTGGTCATTTTGTCTCGACGCATGCGTTGAAACGGGTTCTCAGAGCTTTAGGGTCTAGGAGTTATACCTTGGCGGCTGTCGGCGCGGATCGAGGGAGAAAGAGGTATATATATATATATATATATAATAATTAATCATAATTAAAATAAGTTAATTATAACTAATATTATTTTAATTAATTTAAAATTATTATAATCATAAAATAATAATGATAATAATAAAATAAAAAAAAACCCTCCCTCTTTCCTCTTCTCATTTACGGGATTTGTCCAGAGCCGCGCGTGAGAGGGAGAGATCTACCTTCACACAGTGAGCTCCCTGTGTTGCTCCCGATCAAAACTTCTGATCCAGCAGGCAGAGGGGACCCCGTCCAGAGAAGTGAAGTCGAGAATTGGATCGGCTAGGATGGGAAGGAATAGAGGAGGCGTCGACGAGCTCGGGAGATCCCGTCGGGGTCGGTTCGCAGAGAAAGGAGGAAGGATGCTCAGTTTCTGGTAATGGATGGCTTCTCCCCCTCTCTCTTCCTTGCTCTCTCTGTTTCTCTCTGGATTGGGGGGATCGTGGAAGCAAGAGGGAAGATCGGGTGGCTTCGGGTAGCACGGTAGGAGCGGGAGGTCGTGTGGAGTCGGAGAGAGCAGCGGAAGCTTGAGGGCTTTGTTCGTGAGAGAGGAAGTGAATGGGAGAGAGGGAGCTCGATCGGTATTTAAGGACATATGTGGTCGTTTGATCGAGGCGAGTGCGGGAATAACGGAGAAGTGATCGCGGTTGCAGCGGGATTTCGGGGATTTGGACGGCTTCTCGATGGATACGAGGATTCCAACCGGGATTTCGGGGATTCAATGCAGTAGAGGTATGCGGGATTTCTGCTCTCCTCTTTTGGTCTTTACATGGAGGTCAACAAATAATATCCCTATCGTAGATTAATCTTTTAAAATACAGACGATCCAGCAAGTTGATCAAATAGATCATCAATTTGTGTCATAGGATATTTTTTCTTGATAGAGATTTTATTCAGCTCCCTGTAATTAATACACATTCATATCATACTGTCATTCCTTACAAATAGTATATGTGCTCCCCACGGAGACAATATGACAAACAAAACTTATGTCAATCAACTCCTGAAGCTGTACCTTCAAATCCTGAAGTTTTTTAGGTGTCATTATATATGGAGCTTTAGATATAGGAGTTGTGCCCAAAAATACATCAATGCAAAACTTAATATCTTTGTATAGAGTCAAATTGACTAATTCCTCAAAAAAACATCAAGAAACTCCTACATTACTGGGACATCAGAAAGAGAACCAGGATTCTTCCTACTATCACGAATCGATGCCAGAAATATCATGCAACCTTTTTTTTTATAATCTATATGTTTTCACTATAGGAATCATACATGACAAAACACCTTTAATCCCCTGAAATAAACAATTCTCACTGCCTAAAAATAAAGTGACTATCTTCTTCAAACAATCGACCCGAGTCTCATATCGACTTAACCACTTCATACCCAAAATAAAGTCGAACTCAGAAATATGCAACAAAATTAAACTAGACCTTCAATTTCTCTTAAGATATTTTAATATTACAAAAGCAAATTCTAATGACTATCATATGGCAAAGTAAAAAAACAAGGAAAAATATAATAAAAGTGCAATGAATCAAATAATATTAAAAAATAAATGACTAATTAGTTCCATAATTAAATAATAATTAAATAAAATATGACATGACTAATTAAAAAATGTAAGCTCCTATCATAACATCTGGGGCATTTCAAGTCTCCTGTTGAGTTAGACTGTACACGTGATTGAATTGGAGCTAGAGCAACATAACTACCAAAATTTCTTTGACATGTCGACGGTCTACCTACTATAGAGCCTGACACAAAATTAAATCCACTATCTCTACCATATGATCCCTTAGAAAATATTGGGAGTGAAACTCGATCTCCCTGCGGGTCGGACAGAACTCTCAAATCATTGATCAAATCCTGCTTGTGGGCACTCAGCCATTATGTGTCCCACCTGTATGCATCGAAAATATTGTTCCATCATCCTGTAGTACTGACTAGAGTGTCGTTTGCTACATCTACGATATATTGGTGCTCTACTGATAGATCCAAACCTGGCCACACTGCCATTATGAGAGATTGCTGCAGATATAGATTATCCACTTCTCCTGGAATTTATATGTCCAAATATACTATTCTTTCCAAAAAATCCACTACAAAAAGTCTTTCTACCAAAACACTTTCTAATGGCAATCCACCGCTACTAAGTAGTTATCATATCATTCTCAATCAATCAAAAGATCGTTCTACCAACTCAAAGAAATAAAAAATATGAAATGTGTAGCGCTTCTTCTCTGGAGTGTTAACTGTAGAGCATACCTGACGAAAGTAATAAACTTTACCTTGTACTGCATCACCGTTTTGCTCCCCTGTACTAGCCTTAGAAAAGTTTCCTGCATCTATTGACGTATAGTTTCCTGCATCTACTGACGTATAGATTACAATTTTGCTCCCCTCTTTTGATCGGTTGTTTGTAAGCCTTCCTCATGCCCTTATTGCACACCACTGTCATTACTTTACTCGTCACTCAACCATTCACCTCACTTAACTTTTTGTTGTGTCAACTTTCGTGTGACATTTCGTGCAGGTCATGTGGCATCTTCTCTTGTTTGTCAGCCATGCGATTGCCCCATTAAATGTTGGTGAACCACCTCTTTGCACTCGATTGCCCCATTACTTTACTCGTCACCCTATATATCATGTCGTAGAATCAAATTTAGAAGAATTATTTATTTTATCTTTTAATAATAACAATCATCATATGTAGCAGCGAAAAATAAATCTATTGATCAAAATATCAATATTCATTTGTATTTATATTTCCAAAATTATATGCAATAGCCATAAGTTACGCAATTATCATATACATTCTATCTGCTCCTGATTACTGAAGAATAACTAAATTAAAAAATAAAATAACTTGGATGTTCCCTTAACTGGTCAATCTTACACTCTTGATCCTCTACTTTGACTTGAAATCATTTAAATCATATATAATGAGCTAAAAAGCCTAATATGTCACTATAACTTACAATTGAACTCAAAATACAGTAAAGAAGCAGTATGAATGTCGTCAGTCAATTTTTAATAGTAGTAGTCACTATGTTCATAAATCTGTGCAGAAACCATAAACACATACATTTGCAATAAAATTTGTAAAATAGTAGAACAATATGGTACGAAAGCGAGACAATGCAATATAGAAATAGTATAATCAATAAACCAATAAATTAGTAAATTGGCATATTAATAGATCAATAAATCAATGCAAAGGTTGAATCAAATTAGAAAGCAATCCTCCCATCATATGTCGTAGCATTAAGGAAATCGTATAAACCAATAAATTAGAAACATTTATGAAAACTATCATAATCAATAACAATATGATATAATAAAATCCGTGTATACATGAGGTTCAATCATTCTATAGCAGAATCTAATCAGTATCTTATATTACATGCTCAATATCACTTAGTATAGGAATCATGTGCTTAATTATAAGAAATTAGTAAACAATGAATAAATCGTAGCAACAATAATAGTGAATCAATATAAGTATCAGTAACATTATTGGTATCATCAATAACAGAATCAATATATATATATATATATATATATAATTAATATATATAATATAATTATTATATATATATATATATATATATATATATATATATATAATATTTGGTGGCAATGATAGTAAAACAATACACAAACAATAAATCAGCAAACAATAGAATGGTAAAACGATACAATAACATGCATTCCAATAATCACGCTAAATGAGTAAGGCAATATCTGGGTTGCGCAGTGATTTTTTTAGCATATGGTAATTAGTAATCATTTACTGTTGGCTCATTAATACAGAGTCATTACTCCTTACTCATTTAGTATGATTATTAGAATCACTCCTTTATAACTGCTAATTAGTTAATCACGTGAAATCAATTGAGGAAACACCAAATCACAATATAAAAAGAAGCCCGTCGACCCTTCATCCTATACAGGTCAGTCAGTCTCCAGCCAACATCAGTAAAATAAGTATTACTTGTTCTCACACATACTATTATCATAATATTATAGCAAAAATAACAGCTAACTATTACTCACCACATACTCATATTCATTTATAATACTTTATATTACAAGTATGCTTATATTTAAAATATCAAAATTCATATTTTTACAAATCATATCAAATATAGTAAATTTTATTTTACCTGATGAAATTATGAAAATCAACTAGTCAAAATGTTAAGAATAATCAATACTATAATATATAAAAAATTATGCCGTAGAAGTTTACTAAATCCGAAAAAAATGGCATTAAATTTAATTTAGAAAGAAATCAGACGGTCGAAATGAAAATATTTGAAACAGAGATAGGTAACAATCACTTACCATGGATCTGAGAAATTTTTAGAAAAAGCGGCAAACAAGGTTTTAAAAGGCGAAATCGGGAATCGAGGCGTTTTTCCTAAGCGAGGCGAGGCGTAAGCCTCCAAAATGATTAAATAACATTAATTTAAAATTTTAATAATGACAAAAAATAACAAAATAACAATTATTTGTACTACCAATAATAAAATAACATGAATACAAAAAGTATACCAGTCTGCCGGGGTCCAAGGGGCGCTGCCCCCTGGCGGAGTTTCGACCTGCCCGTAAGGTCGCACGGGGTCAAGGCAGTACCCTACAGAGTCAGTACCGAGCGTACCGAGCATGTACCGCTCAGTACCGAGCTTGTACAACTCAGTACCGAGCCAGTACAACTCAGTACCGAGCATACCGCGTAATTTAAATGTAATTTATATTAATTAGGCTAATTATATTAAAATTTAATTAATAATTATAATACTAATTATTCAGTTAAGTTAAAATAGATAATTAATTCATGCACTAATTATATTATTAATTATTTAATTAATTTGTTTAATTATTAATATTTTAAATTATATTAACAAAGTTAATCAATAATAACTTAGTTGCGTCTACGGTTTTCCTTTCATCTTCTCTTTTCGTCCTTTCTGTTCGGCTTCGTTGCTTCACAGGAGGTGTAGAGATTGCACGCGTCGCTTCTTTAGCTCCTTCGTGGATGTTCGACTTTGCTCCTTCGACGACTTTCCCTTTCCTGTCGGATCGTAAGCTACAACATTTTGATCTGAAGAAACAACGGGAGCTCGCTGACTGTGAAGGTAACTTTCTCACTTTCGAGGCGCTGCCTCGATGCGCCTCGACACCTCACGCGGTGAGGCGTACGCCTCCGTGGAAAAAGGCGTAAGCCTCGCCCGAGCTTTCGAGGCTTAAGCCTTAGTTCGCCCGACCTCCGCCTCGATTCGAGGCGCGCCTCGAGGCGTCCGCCTCGAACGCCTTTTTAATCGATGGCGGCAAACATGTCGATGACCAAAATCCGAATTTCTCTGTCCTCTTTCCCTCCTTTTCTCCTTCCACGTCAAGCTGGTGTTGTGTTAGATTTTCTCGATTCAGATTCTCTCGAATCATTATATATGCTTTTATTTAAAATATAGGTCATAAAGACTCTGGATATGACATCATAATTTTTTATATTTTGTAATATTTAAAATACACCAAGAATATTAAGCCTTTATCTCACTTGTCATGTCAAGATTCAAATTCTAATCTAAATCTAATAAAGAAAGGTAATTTCTAATATGTTCTAACCAAGTCTTTTAGGTCCACTTATACCTTTCTTTGCCTAAGCCAAATCTAATACATCTACTCTCCTACTCAGGTCATCTAAAGGCCGTCGTTTTATCTGACCAAACCATCTAAGGCGACTCTCTCTAATCTTATCTTCCATTGGAGCTACACCAAACTTTTCTCATATATACTCATTTCGTATCATGTCTCTAAGAGTAAAGACACTTATCCACCTGAGCATCCTTATCTCTGCAACACTTAACTTAATATTATGCTTCTCTTTTAATGGTCAATATTCTACACCATAAAGCATTGCAGGTGTCACCACCATCTTATAGAATTTTTTCTTAAGTTTGAGGTGGACTTTTTTTATCACACAACAAGCATGAAGCATTCCTCCACTTCAACCATCAAACTTGAATTTTATTAATAATATCCACATCTATTTCACCATCACTCTGAACAATAGGCCCGAGATATCTAAAACGTGTACTCTTATTAATGGCTTGATCTCCCAAAGTTACAATTCGCTCACTAGATCTATTTCTACTAAAGTTAAACTCCATATATTCGGTTTTAGATCTACTCAAATGAAAATCTTTAAACTCTAAGGTTGACCTCCATAATTCAAATTTACCTTCAACTCCCTCTTTAGTCTTATCAACAAGAAGAATATTATCAGCAAAAAGCATACAGTACGATACAACCTCTTGCATATGTCTAGTGAGAACATCTATGACTAAAGCAAAAATGATATGAACTTAAGACTGATCCTTGATGTAATCCAACTAAAATAGGAAAATACTTAGTCAAAATACCTTGTGTTTGAACAAAAGTAACAACTCCTGCATACATATCATTAATGACTTGAATATAAACATTATTAACCTCATTCTTTTCTAGAACTTTCCATAACACTTCTCTTGGAACTTTCTCATATGCTTTCTCTAAAAAAGTAAATCATATGTAGATTCTCCTTATTTTCTTTATATTTCTCCATCAAACCTCTTGATAAATATATAGCTTTCTTAGTAGACCTACCCAACATGAATCCAAATTGATTTTGAGAAATATTAGTATCACGTCATAATCTATGTTTCATAACTCTCTCCCATAGTTTTAAAAAATGACACATTAACTTAATTCCTCTATAATTCGCGCATTTATGTGCATCATCTTTATTCTTAAAAATATGAATCAACACACTCATTCTCTACTCATCTGACATCTTTTTTATTTTCAAAATAATATTAAAAAGTTTAGTAAACCAAAAAATTCCTTCATCTCCTAAGCATTTCCACAACTCTAATAGAACATCATCAAGTCCAATAGCTTTTCCACACTTCATTTTCTTTAAAACTTTTCTAACTTCGATTTTACTAATACGTTGATAAAAACAAAAATTTTTATTTTTATTTAGGATGCTAAAGTCACTAAAATCAATCGTATTCTCACAATGTTAATTGAAAAGTTTAGCAAAAAATCTCATCCACCTTTGTTGAATATCTTCTTCTAATCCACCTTTGTTGAATATCATTTTCTAATAAAAATACTTTTTGATTTTCATCCTTAATAAACTTCACTTGAATTAAATCCTTACTATTTATATCTCTTTATTTGACTAAATTATACATATATCTTTCACCCTTCTTAGTATCTAATCTATTATATTAATTATTAAAAGCTAAATCTTTGCATCCATTTTCTTACTCCTTATGAGTCTCTTTATATCTTTCCCAATTTTCAAAATTTTTACATATTAACAAATTTTTATAACAAATCATCTTATTATTTTTCTTTTTTGCACATTTTAATTCCATAACCAAGTTGTTTTACTATTAGGAGTTTTTTCTTTAAATACTTCAAGCATATTTTTTGCAATATTTTTAATATTACTAGTTACTTTTTTTCTTTATAACATTAGCTTCCTCATGTACAGATAAAATTATAAGATCTAGAATCATACTCTAAAGAATATTAATTTGTTAATATTCTTTAAATGCTCCTATCTAATTATAGAACAAAGATTTACTTTATTTTTTATATTCTACTCATCTTGAAGTTCAAAACTAATAAGCAATATTGAGTACGTAAACTTTCATTCGGAATAACTTTATAATTCTTGTAATCTAAATGATCCATTTTTCTTATAAGAAAATAATCAATATGAGTTTCACCATATCTATTTTTATAAGTGATGAGATGCTCATCTCTTTTTTTTAAATAAGATATTAGCAATTACAAAATCATAAGCTATAGAATAATCTAATATTGTTTTACCACTTTCATTAGTCGCTCCAAATTCATAGCCACCATGAATTATTTTAAAATCATTTACTTCTCTACCAATATGTCTATTTAAATCTCTTCCAATAAAATTTTTTCTTCAAGAAGTATCTTTTGTATTAATTTTTTTAATTCATTTCAAAATTTTAATTTTAAACACATTAGTTATGAGGTAATATATGTTAGGAAAAGAACGATTTGAGGTAAGATATTTTAGTTATTTTATATTAGTTATGATTGTTTACTAAGTAATAAAAGTCTAAAGGAATGAATATCAATTGAAAGGTTAAGATTCATCAGATACATATATGCAGAGAGGAGAATCTGAGATAATTTATCAAAGGAGAAGACTACGTGGTATACAAATGGAAGAAGCAGTTTCTCAAGAAGGTAAGTCACGTAATTAGTTATAATTGCAATGATTACGAATGTTTAGTAAATTCCTAATGTCTTGTAATTTTATTGATAACTGAAATGCATTAGGAGAATTTTATTAGTAATCAAGAGAATACATTAAAGTATTCACAACTGTATATCCACGAGAGTAAGAGATATTTGATAAATGATTACGTATGCTTATTTTTGTCTTTTCTTCATTGGTAATATGTTAAAAGGAAGCTTCATTTTTAAAGTAATGCATATTGAATTCTTACTACAACATATGTACGATTATATACATTGTGAAAAGTCAGTAACTATTGTAATCAGTTATGAAGTATGAATATATGATTTATACTGAATATCAAATTAATAAAGATTGTTTGACTTATGATATGATATCTACAATATCAGGTAGGAAAAAGGGACTCAATATGAAATCTGTATTGTATATGGGGACAAAAGGGACCCCCGAGAATATGATATTTGCATAGTAGATGGGGCAAAAAAGACTCCTAGAGAAACAAAAGAACCTCTCTTTAATTCAATGACGATAATGTCAAGTTTACCTGAGCTCCATTGAATATATTTGTGAAAGTAAAGACAATCTTATAAAAGCTTAAAGTTGATATTTAATATTGTCTAAAGTGGAAGGAAATGGTTGATGCATGTTTCATTATATGAGATTTTTTTAATTTGATTAACTTATGATTCAATGTTGTAATCTTTATATGTAATTTAATTATTATTTAAATGTGCATAGTTTATTGAGCTTCATAGCTCACCAGTTATTCAATACTAGCTGTTATTACAGGTAAATGAAAGGATAAAGTCGTTGCTGAGTAGGTTGAGAGTTCTTTTATGTTATCTTTTAATTTTGAAAAGTATTTGTGAGTCTACATCGAAGGTATGTAGATAGTTTCGTGATGTATTACTTTGAATTTTATTTAGATTTCTTTAGTGGCTCCGTGATTATGTTTTTATTGAAGTTTTAAATTATTAGATGCTTCCGTTAATTTATCAGATGATGATGTGTTATTGAATGTTCAATATAGTTTTGCAAACAATGAAATGAATTAGAGTTGTAATAATGAAAATGGTATGCTTATGCATGTTATACTCTACCGTACTATTTAGGGTACTATGAAGTATTAGAAAATATTTATTTTTCTATGAATCATAATATTTATTAATTTCATTAATTTGCTTGTAAGGGAACCTATATTTCAAGTTTTGATCCTAATTTTAATTTTATGGACTAGCTTCTTTGCCCACATCCGTCCATTATGTGAGAATCATTGTCTATTTAACACCACACTCAGGCATCGTTGCAGCTAGGGGTGTCAATATTTGACGCGACACGAAAACCCGACCCGGACCCGACCCGGAAAATCCGGGTTGAACCCGACCCGATTTCAAAACGGGTCGGGTTCGGGTTCCAGAAATCGACCCGTTTAAAAAACGGGTCGGGTTCGGGTTGACCCGGCGGGTTGCCGGGTCAACCCAAAAACCCGTTTATTTTTGAATTTT
>NW_021319932.1:1232744-1270229 GCF_001605985.2 Dendrobium catenatum | reverse complement strand
CGCCTGCTGCCGCGCGATTCCGGGTCGTGTAGGGTCAACCCGCCGGGTCGGGTCCGGGTTCGGATTTTCGACCCGTTTCTCTACCCGGGTCGGGTTAGGGTCGACCCGTTTTGCACCCGGGTCAGTTCGGGTTCGACCCGAACCCGACCCGTGACCCGAAATTGACACCCCTAGTTGCAGCGACACTTGTATAGTTCTCGTTGTATTCATGTCATACAGTGTGTTGCTTTCAAGGAATGCCCTAGCATTAACACAATGTATTAAATAATTCTTGTTATTATTCAATAAGTTTTACGTTGATGGTCGACTATCTAACACAATTCTCCACTTTTCTAATCCAAAATCTATGTAGCACCGATACACCTATTTTATGAAAGCGTGTTGGCTCCGATACATGGATACACGGATACGCCTCCGATACGACACTGATACATGTCGGATACGACTTTGTCGTATCAAATTAAAATACTATTGAATTTAAAAAAGACACGCGTATCCGATACATGTGTCCGTTGAAAAACAAAAAAAAATCCAAAAAATGACCCGTCGTATTTACTTCCATAGCTGCAAGCAAGGTTCTGTCATTTCTGTGGTGAATTTGAGTCTCTTGATGATATGAGAATATTAGAAATTGTTAATCTTTCAGTTGATTAGCCTAAATTAGAAGCTATGATATTTATTGAAGAAGATATAGAAGTTCAAAGACAAACCACTGAAGAAGCTAATCATATCATTCCTTATGTTGAATAGTTGAAACTTCATGTGCTAGAAAATTTATGTTTATGCTTTTGTTATTGTATTAGACATTTAATGCTTACTTTTATTTTGATATTATAAGCTACAAGGCTACAATTGATGTTATTTTCGTTTCTTTTGTAATTCAAATATTATGTTTTGATTGTTTTATTAATTTTTATGTATGATTTATAGATTATAATGTCTGCGCACCCGTATCCAGTATTTTTCAGTGTCTCGTATTCGTTTCGTGTCGTATCCGTGTCGTCCTATCTGACAACAATTGTGTTATTTTACGAATACGATGATAAAAATAAATTAAATGAAATAAATAGATTAATTTATAGAGTTATAGTAGTGCTCATTATTTTTTATTGCACATGGCATAATACACAAAGATATATATAATATCAAATAACACAACTTTAATAAATGACAAACAAAATCATAACATGAAATTTAATTATATATTATTTGAAAATTCTTTTATTAATGATTAATCGTTTTGTAATAAACTTATAGAGTTATATATAAAGACTATTCATTTGAAGGATTCATCTCCATTCCTTTTGATTTTTTAGTGTTTATTTGTTGAACCTTGGGTTTCAACATCAGGAGAAGAGGATGTCCATCATCTCATTGGGCTTTTGGGTTAGCTTTGACGTCGATAAGAGAAATGACACTAGTCTGAAATTGTAGTTGAGTTTTGTCATTGAGAGGAGAGAGGAGGTTGAGAGACAAACTGTGACTACCTAGGATCTAGTGTAAGGATAGAAACCCCAAATCTATATTTTAATACCTCAACCATCAACAAAAATAATTAGAGTAACTATAAAATTCAAATAATAAAATAATTGAACAATTTTCATTTCATCAAAATAAATGTATGTGTACAATAATTTAGTTAACTTTGAATTAGTTGTACATAAAAAAGATTTAAAATTAGATTACAAAAGAATACCTCAACTGCCTAAACTCAAAAGACCCAACCCCCTCCCCCCCCTCTTTTTCTGTTCCTCTGGGCCTTTATCTTTTACTGAAAGATTAAAAAATGTCATAGATTGAGGATAACTAGATCAGTAGACTTCTCTCTCAAATCCATCACAAATATCAATATCTATATTAAAATATTTCATAGCGGTTAATTAACTAATAATATATAATTACTTGTAAAGATAAATAAAATAATAACAAGACCTGACTTATGATTTCAAATTTGGATTTATATCTTGGAAGCCACTTCCATAGAGGGTTCAAATGCATCATAGAACACTTGCTATCATAGGTTCACTTGCACTTGACATTCATATTTCATAAGATTTTTTCAGAATTTTTGGAATTATTAACTTTTAGTCTTGAATATTACTTATACATAATTTATAGCAATATTAACACATGCAAGAAAATGATTATAACGCACATGTCTTGATGATTGCTTATAACTTCATTTTCACTTATGCCTTTATTTAACCTCCCACACTTATCTCTAGCAAACACGACCAAGTTCAAAATAGAACAATGCCACATAAAATCTCACTCTGGCTTTTAGTAAGTTGGGTCAGAATCTCTCTCACCTCCACATTAATCAGATATGGTCAAAACTTAATATATAGAACACTTAACACATATCAGAGAGTGCACTTTCTTGCACATCATATCATCTCCAACATCATGCTATGAACAATGCAAATGCAACAATAATTAAATTATAGATTTAATGCAATAAACAATAATGCATGAAGTACCTATAAAAAGACACATTGCTAGTATAATTTTATACTCACTGAACATTCTTGTTTACATTCCAACTTCAGAGGGATATTCATACAAATATTTAAAGATGCTTATATAACTATTGTAATTGTCAGAAAGCCTCAATTTATATACTAAAAAATTTGCATAGGAAAAATCCAATGGTGAAAATCCTATTTCTTATAGTCAAACGTTCGGGGAAAAGCATACGACAACATATCAAAACTTATATAGTGAAAACATTGTAAAATTTTGGGAAAACATCTTTTTATTCATAACATTTTATAAAATTATTGGAGCTGAAATCAGATGCTAGGGTTTAGAAGTCTTGATGCAACAAAAAAAAATACAACACAAACACAAAAATTTTAAGATTGCAAAAACTAAACGTTTTTCTTAAGCATAAACATGACAAACATAAACTATAAAACTTATATATATTTTAGAGAAGAAGGATACAAGTGAGGCGGGAATCATGGATAGAGAAGAGGGGATTAGAAGACCACGACGAATTTTAAGAGAATGAAAAAGAAGACAATAGCTCGCAAGCTATGTAAACCCACAAGCTTTTACATTCCACAAATTTTCATTTTTAAAAAACTCCCTAAAACAGCCACAAAACAACCCTTATATAGGGGAAGAAAAGGTAAAAAGATAATTAATACATGTATTTAATGTACCTCAAAAACAGCCACTAGAATACCCTTGAAAACCTCAACAAGCAGGCACTGAAGAGGCAGCCACCTAGGGAAGAAATCGAAGCAACACAGCAACCAATGGGGGGAATCCGAAGCATCAAAATAACATTTAATAAGCAGGGAATTCGAAGCATCACACAGAAACCGAAGGGGCAGCCGCATAGGGAAGGGGAAACCTGAAATATTGCCTACATCAATTCTCCTCTGGTAGAAGAATTTCATCTTTTGATGAAAAAAGATTCTGGACTTCCAAGGTGTGTAGACTGAGCCAAATCCAACTTTTGTGCAAAAGCCACGTACCTTCTTTGAATAATTTCTTTTTCTTGAATAAATTGGGCTTGAAGTTGGCTCTTTCACTTCTCATATCTTTCAGCACACAAAATCATTTTTTCTTGAATTTTGTAGAGTTTGTCCTGGATTGGATCGATAGAGCTTCCTTGCGGCGGGATCCATCTACTTGTTGGAATTTTGTCTTTCAGAATAGATGGTTGATTTTTGTCAATAACAGATTCTATTACATCATGATTGTCCATTTAAAAAAAAAAAATAGAAAGGAAAAAAGGAAGACACAAAAACCTAAGGCTCTGATACCAATTAATGCAATAAAAAAAATACAACACAAACATAAAAAAAATTAAGATTGTCCACATATACTAAAATTCGTCCTCCTTATAGCTTACATTAAAATCATGATAAAAATCATAAACATAATATAATATTTACATATTATATTATTTATATATTTATTTTATTATATTATTATTATTTTGTAGAAGCAGATGTATTACAATGAGGCGTGTGTAACCATGGAAAGGAGGAAAGTGGAATTTAGAAGACCAAGACGAATTTTAAGAGAAGGGAAAGAAGACAATAGCTCGCAAGCTATGTAAACCCGTAGATTTTTACATTCCACAAATTTCATTTCTAAAACTCTCCTAAAACAACCACAAAACAGCCCTTATATAGGAGAAGAAAAGTTAAAAAAGATAATTAATACATGTATTTAATGCACCTCAAAATCAGCCAATAGAAACACAAAAACTACACCACAATGGAACCCAAAGGAACAATTGTAGGAGAGAAAATCGAAGCAAAAACAACAGCTTTTAGGGGGAAACTGAAACATCAAAATAGCATTTAATAAACATGGAATTTGAAGCTTCACGTAGAAACCGAAGGGGCAGCCGCATAGGGAAGGGGGAAACCTGAAATCTTGCCTACATTAATTCTCCCCTAGCGGAAGAATTTCATCTCCTGATGAAAAAGATTTTGGATTTCCAACGTGTGCAGACAGCCAAATCTAACTCCTAAATTAAAGCAGTGTACTTCTTTTCGATCATCTCCTTTTCTCGATTAAACTCGGCTCGAAGTAAACGTTTGGTATCAGAGTCAATCATGATGTAATAAAATTGCAAAAATTAAATGGCTTCCTTAAGCACAAACAAGAGAAACATAAACTGTAAAACTTATATATAATTTTGAGATGAATGATACAAGTGAGGTGGGAATTATGGATAGAGAAGTAGGGATTAGAAGACCAAGACGAATTTTAAGAGAATAAGGGAAAGAAGATAATAACTCGCAAGCTATGTAAACCCGCAGGTTTTTACATTTCACAAATTTTTATTTCTAAAACTCTCCTAAAATAGCCACAAAACAGTCCTTATATAGAAGAAGAAAATATAAAAAAAGACAATTAATACATGTATTTAATGCACCTCAAAATCAGCCAATAGAAACACACAAAAATTGCAGCACATTGGAACCCAAAGGGATAGCCGTAGGAGAGATAACCGAAGCAAAAAAAAACTGCTTTTAGGGGGAAACTGAAATATCAAAATAACATTTAATAAGCAGGGAATTTGAAGCATCACATAGAAACTGAAGGGGCGGTTGCATAGGGAAGGGGGAAACCTGAAATCTTGCCTACATCAATTCTCCCCTAGCGAAAGAATTTCATCTCCCTGATGGAAAAGATTCTGGACTTCCATGGTGCGCAGACTAGGCCAAATCTAGCTCCCGAATCAAAGCAACGTACTTCTTTTTGATCGTCTCCTTTTCTAGATTGATTCGGTTAGAAGTAAACATTTCTTACTCTCATATTTTTCTGCACAAAAGTATATTTTTTCTTGAATTTTGTAGAGTTTGTTCTGAATTGGATCGGTAGAGCTTCCTTGCGGTGGGATCCATTTGGATGTTGGAATTTTGTCTTCAAGAATAGATGGCTGATTTTCGTCAATAACAGATTCTATTATATCATGATTGTCCTTTTTTTTTAATGTTTCTAAAGAAAAGAAAGGAAGACACACTAAAACCTAAGACTCTGATACCAATTGGTGTAACAAAAAAAAGTACAACACAAGCACAGACAACTTTTAGGATTGCAAAAACTAAACGTCTTCCTTAAGAACAAACATGACAAACATAAACCATAAAACTTAAATATATTTTTTAGAAGAAGGATACAAGTGAGGCGGAAATCATGGATAGAAAAGTAGGGATTAGAAGACCAAGACGAATTTTAAGAGAAGGGAAAGAAGACAATAGCTCGCAAGCTATGTAAACCTACAGGCCTTTACATTTCACAAATTTTCATTTCTAAAACTCTTCTAAAACAGACACAAAATAGCCCTTATATAGGAGAAGAAAAGGTAAAAAAGGCAATTAATACATGTATTTAATGCACCTCAAAATCAGCCAATATAAACACATAAAAATTGCTGAACTCAAAGGGATAGCCGTGGGAGGGAAAACTGAAGCAAAAACAATAGCTTTAGGGGGAAATCAAAAAATCAAAATAGCATTTGATAAGCAGGGAATTTGAACCATCACACAAAAACCGAAGGGGCAGACGAATAGGGAGGGAGGAAACCTGAAATCTTGCCTACATCAAGTCTACCTCGTGCTTGAAAATATCCTAAACATGCCTGACGGATGAAACCCGAGCTTTGCTTGCCAAAGCTTCTCTCCTTTCTCGTTCTTCTCCTTTCTTCTCTCACAAGGTGGCTTGGGAAAATGAATTAGACAAATGGTTTAAGATATTTTTATTATTTAAAAATCACAAATCTGACCTAGCGCCGTGGTGCTAGCCTTCGCGGTGCCGCAATGCTCGTAGAGAATCTTTCAATCAAATATCGTTGTGGCTTTTTGGTGCCACAACGCTCCCTAAATCCAACCATCAAACAGAGATCTCAATGTCACATTGTCGGTCTCCTCACTGTCATGGTGCTTACAACACATTTTGGTAACTTATATTTATCTTCCTTCAAGTCACATTCCAAATTTATTTGGTGCAAGTTGACTATAATACATATTTATGTTCATTACCTGGGTTTTTGAGCATTACACAAGCATTCAAGAGTCGAGCCTTGGAAGTTGACAATTAGATACATATATCTGGCAATGTTGACCCAACTTTAGTTGAGCATGTGAGAAAGGAAAATTGTTGAGCCGGATGATTTCCGATAGAAGTGCTATTGAGGAAAATGAAAATGAAAAATAAAATGACAATTAGTTAGTTATTTAAAAAAATTTAATTAAGTTTTATGACATGCATGTCAGTTTTTAAATTATTTTTTAATTGGCCATGTGACAACTGTGTTTGATACTTGTAGAACACTTATTGGATGCATGTCTATATTCAACATGTGTCAAACACTGCATAATCATAGTGTATGTTGAAAGAGAAGTAGACAGAGGTATTTATGTGATATGGTTCTTAAAATGTGTTGACTGTGATAAAGACTTGATAATGTCCTCTGGTGCATTTTGGCCGATGCTGACTAATGCCTTATCTTTAAATTGCAAAGATAGTTGCTAAGAATGCAGATAATTTTACAGAAATTCAAAATTAATTTTTATAAATATTATATTATTGATGATAAAAGAATTCAACTTAATAATAATTTTCCTCAAGTCGTCTTGGTGAAGTACATTCGGTCTTGAATTTTTGTAAAGTACATTCGGCCTTGTAGCATATCTGCATTGAAAATTAAGCTGTTCGTTTGAAACAGATGCATGTTATAATGAAGAAATAGGAAACAGCATTCACAAGCTATTATGCCTACAGTTTTTTAACTAGCTGACAGTCCATATGAAATAATGCTGACATTTTACATGGCATTTTATGGTGAGACTTCAGGTGTCAGAGTGGGGGCAGATGAGCATGTGTGATGCTGAAAGAAGGCTCCTTGCAAATGCCCTGCTAGATATTTCCAATGAATGGTTTGTTCTGCTGTCTGAGAGTTGCATACCCCTTCACAACTTCAGCATAGTATACAAATACTTGTCAAAATCTAGATACAGTTTTATTGGGTCACTCGATGATCCTGGCCCCTACGGTAGGGGCCGATATGACCACCGAATGTTACCTGAGGTCAGTATTGAACAGTGGCGTAAAGGATCACAGTGGTTTGAGGTTAACCGAAAGCTTGCAATCACAATTGTCAAGGACAAAACTTATTATCCCAAGTTTGAGAAATTCTGCAAACCCCATTGTTATGTCGATGAGCACTACTTTCCTACCTTGCTTACAATCGAATCATCTCATCTTTTGGCAAACAGAAGTTTAACTTGGGTGGACTGGTCGAGAGGTGGGGCTCATCCTGCTACATTTGGGAGAAGCGATGTCACAGAGGCATTTCTAAAGAGAATTCTCAATGGATTTACATGTTCATACAATAACTACGACTCTACGATTTGTTTTCTCTTTGGAAGGAAGTTTTCTCCTAGTGCTTTAGAACCCTTATTACGTCTTGCGCCTGATTTGCTGGGTTTTGGTTAGTAAAATTTTCTACGAGTCCAAAACTAAAGAGCCGAGAGTGGCCTTTGAGGTTTAATATTCTATATTATATTGGTTGTTGCATCCATCGCCAGATGAGATCCGCTCAAGATCTTTCAAAATTTTGTTGAAAATTTTTAACTCACCTTGTTTTTTCTTGTACATAAAAATTGCTGAGGTGGTACATGCCATACTAATGAAATTTCTGCTGTGATCCAATAAATATTGTTTTTTTTTTCTCCTTATTTTATTTTATTTTTTTCTTTTGTTGGGGGAAAGGAAGTGTTTTGTCCAATGGTAACTTTGCTCGTTAGTTAGCATTTGCTGCTTAGGCATTACACTAGCTAACCAAATGCCACCACTTGGAATATTGGATAGCTGTTACTGTAAGGGGTTCTTCTTTGGCTCGTTACATATTCTCCTTGAAAGGATAAAGATGTTCACGGCCCTCTGGTTATAATGAAATATAATCTAACTATAGATTTAAATGATGAAAAAAATACCCCCCCCCCCTGAAAAACCCCCCCCCCCCCTGGTAAATAACTAATTACAAATTTATAATTATTAGAGATATTGAAGTTTTATTTCATTTACTACAATGTAAACAAAGCCTAAAGGCTTAGCAGAGAAATTTTTTTCTTCATGCCTTCCTCCAAAGGTGAATGCTGATGGTTTGAGGGGGAAAAAAATAGCATTCGATGAAAATCAGAAGCATGCATAATACATCAAAACGGGTAAAGCTAATAAAAAATGATACTTAAGATGTAAGGCGACGGTCTCAAGCATATCCGTACAATTCACGTAGCATTTATAAATTCTTAGAACATCTGTTTTGTATACAACATAAAATTAGCTTTGCAATTTTCCTGAACAGTAAACAACGTTTATTTAACCATTTATTTGAACAGAAACTGGATATTTATATCTATAACTAAGTTTGAATTAATGACTATCACACGTAACAGTTATTCAATACGGAAGACGTATGTAGGGAGCCCTATTTAGCGCATCCTTGTAGATCTCTCCACTTGAGGTAAACCAGCCCTGCTTTATAGTGAGTTAAAGCTCCTGCAACAACCAATACATGAAATAGCTGGTGACTGTGGCCGGCAATGTCAAATTTCCCGGGCATCCATCGTTCAGGTATTCTAGTAGCATAGAGCAGTGCTCCAAGTCCATACAGAATTCCCATCAAAACTTCGTACTGTGTGGTATACACAGCCTCAGGTTGGTTCCTGAATGCAATCAATTTATGCAACACTGGCACAACTCCAGAAATGCCCATGCCAAAGAAGAGTCCTGCCCTTATTGATCGGTATTCGGGATTTTGGAAGACTGGAAGCAGGGAAACCAGCATTGTCGTACACCCTAGAAGGGTGATGAGGCCAAGGTATAGGTTGCAGAAGAAGGGATCACACATGAAGGAGTAGTACACTGGAGGATAGAAGGATGTGGAAATAAGAGCTGCAATACCAGCATAATCCAGACGGAGCATAATATACGCGAAGCGTCGGGAGTGACAAGAAAGAAGATGGCACACACTGCTTGCCAGAAGACAGAACATTGCCCCACCTAGGAATGCAAAGAATGGCCACCGGGGAATTCGATGTGCAAACAGTGGTGTAATTAGATTGGCCACCACCTCATTTAATATGCTATGCTGCAAAGTAAACCGATCTTAATCATAGAAACTATGCCAATATTAGCAACAACAAGCATGATTTTGAAAACATATAATTCTACAAACAAATAAGAGAATATGAAGCAAGTTAAAAATGTATTACAACTTTAAAAGGGCCGGGAAAAAAAAAGATAATTAAAAACAATTATATCTGTAATACTGTAGTA
Organism: Dendrobium catenatum; assembly: GCF_001605985.2. Taxonomy (NCBI): domain Eukaryota; kingdom Viridiplantae; phylum Streptophyta; class Magnoliopsida; order Asparagales; family Orchidaceae; genus Dendrobium; species Dendrobium catenatum. The sequence continues at coordinate 1,260,416 of NW_021319932.1, read as the reverse complement.
ATTGCAAGTAGTGATGAAAATTGGCATCACTAGAACTTTGATAAGACTTTCTTTATCGAACTTGTGTCAGCAATCTCATTAATCCACAGTTAATGTCCCAAGCATATATTTCCATGGAAATGACAGAACCATCTATGGGCTCCGAAAATTCGGCCCCGGTCTCCGCCCGACGCTGTGTGCTTTTTCTTCGGCAAGGGGAGTGTTAACGGATTTAAGTTCCGGGGTAAATTTTGGAAGGTAGATGGGTTTGTAGATAAGATACTAACCAGAGATTTCACCCTCATTTTGTGAGGACTTTATGATCTCAATTCTGGTTTCCTATAGGCGCAAGCCCCTATAGTTAATTACCCCTCCCGATCACAAGAGAGAACTTTCAATTAAGGCTAGTCGTCAATCAGATACATAGAGTATACGTGTTATCTGACATATAGTAGCAGCAAGGGTTTGGATTTGAGATGTTTAAGGTTTGGAAGATGTATTTAAAATTAGAAATTTTCACCATCTTGCACTTAAAGCGGATGGTGGAGGAATGAAAGATAGACCCGATCAAGATCCTATGGTTCCGTCGTCCCAGGCCATCGTGGTCCCTAGTTTACTTAGTCAAAAGAGGTAGTCGACCCAACCTGACAGAAGGATCCTTGTCGGCAGCCAAGGGTTGCTTCGTCCAATCGACCTTGTAGACATGGGGTGAATATTTGCCTAAGGGGACAAATTTGAATCCACCTTAGCTAATAGAGGGCTTTGTGCCCTATCGATCATATCCTATTGATTCATATCTTAAGGATTTGATGCCACTAAGAAGCGTATTAGCTTTGGCCATAACCGGTATTTCGTGGTACCATTTGGCGACAAAACCACTCGGATCAGAAGGCCCCGGGTCATAGTCGTTTATCCTGCGGTGCCATTTGGAGGCAAAACCGCCGGTTAGAGGACACGTACCACGTCCTTACTGGCAAGAGATTGTTTGAGAATGGATCCTAGTGATATTTTCGACTAGGCATTAGCTCTATGTGAGCTGAAGTTATATTTGAATTTGTCCACCTTGACAAACTATTGCGGAGGGTGGATGGATTTTACTTTAAATGGTTGGATGGCTGATTTTTGAATTTTAAATATTTTGAAATTGGAATTTTGATGATTTTTGGATTTCAGAACTCGTGCAGTTTTGGATTTTGATGGACATTTGAAGTATTTGGAATTGACCACTCCGGTTGAGATTTTCGTTCAACACGGCCATCATCGGGGTATTTGGGGTCATTTTTATTTGAAAATATTTGTATTTTATAGATGAACCTTGTCGACTCCCTTGAGCAATCGACAGATGATCGATTTTTTAAGGCATTGTGCCTTTATTAGTGAATTCTCTTGATTATAGGCCTTGAAGGCCTAATATGAATGTATTAAAACAGATATACCGGTCACCACAACCGTATATTTATTTAATGGTTCGAACCCTTTCAACTCCTATTGATCCACATAGGAGGATCGAGTTCGAACTTGAATTCACTTATTAACCCGCGCAGCATCTCTAGACGTCACGTGTGTACACTTAACACGCTCGCCGTAGCCCATGCAAGTGTTTGGGAACATTTTATAATTAGACCCTGTCAACTCCTTTTCACCTGCTTAAGAGGACCGGGTTTAAATTTATTAACACGCACAACATTCATAGACGTCACGTGTATAGTAGACTTGTTATTTCTGGTCTTTGTGGACACCATAACTATTTTCTTCTTAAGTATAGGACTAAGAAAAAACTTAGGAACACCAGTAAGTTTAGTTCTAATTCGTTCAAACACCCCTTTCCTTCTGCCAGGGGGTGTCCTTGTCCATACACCGAGTTGCCCTCATACCAAACGTACTTGAAGATCTTAATCACCGTTGTCGTAGATGATATATGTACTTGTGCCAACAGTAGTTCGTTGTACCTACGATATATCCACTGTTATTATCCACAATCGGCTCGTGTACATTTGCGGGGGACCGCAGTATCCACTACGACCTCCTGGAGATATTCGTAGAAGAGTCATTATTCTTACATCATATCCACTTTTCACCAATCTCAGGTGGTTTGATGATTGTACTTGTTTGTAGGGACGGATCTTCCGCTATCAAATGACAGTATTTCCATCTCAATCTATAGGCAATTATAAGGATTGTCGTAGGAGTCTATTACATCTGTATCGTGTCTATCTTTGCCATTCACAATTTATTTGCGGCGGTAAGTCCTCCATTATCGATCTCCAGTGTCGCCTTCTTCAATCAACAGACGACATTGATTGCGTTAGAGATATCAATAGCGCATGTAGGACACACGTATGCTTTTTGCAACTATCAATTGTCCTTGTAAGTATGGAGCATTTGATCTCGTAGGGACTTGTATGTGCTTTGAATGTTTGTAAGAAGTCTTGTTGCTTTGGTTGCATATTCCAAATCACTTGGATTTCCTCGATCATCTCTTGCATGTATTAAGGTTTTATCTCCCACTTGCAATTTGTACAATGACGTCGGACATAGAGATATTGTTGCATTTGTCACTGACCTTTGCCAACAAGATTAACATCATCACCTTGCCAAATCACAATTTTTATCTTAGATATTTAAATTATGCTTCATGCCATTTGTTTGATGCTCAAACTGTAATCCAGTTCGACATTTGATTTCAATCCAAGTTCAAGTGTTCAAGTAATGTTCAAAGTCTTGTTCATCTTATTTGATATCCAATTAAAATGCAAGACCGAGTCCCTTGTTGTTCTTGAAAATTCAGGTTCTTTATTATTCATGTCAAGTTTGAATCCAACTTGAGTTTAATATACAAGTTCACTTGCGAGTCCAGTGCATATGTGCTATGTCACATCTAAGTCCACAAGTTTCACTTGAAGTTGTACAGTTCGAGTTCAAGTGCTTGTTTCAGGGTCTTCTGAAGTTCTTGCAAGTTCAATTTCATATTTGTATTGAGTTGAGTTAGGTCCTCATTTCAGTTTCATTTTGATTAAGTTCAAGCCTTTATTATTAGTCATTTGCATTTGGTCCACAAGTCCAAGTATAAGTCCCCTGCTGTCTTCTGAGTTCAAACTTTGGTCCTCAACTTGTTCATTTAATTTCAAAGCAGGTCTGAGTGCAATCATATATTACCCAAAATTTTGGCAGCCTCCCGGCGTCCCCCGTCTAGGGGAAAATTACGAGAAACTGGACCTTCCCACCACGCGCAATTAAGGCGTGTATGGTAGGTGTCCTCGGACGAGGATACAGCAGTCGTGATCTTCTTTACCACCACGCGCAATAAAGGCGTATATGGGTCTTCGGTACCTATTTGAAAAATGCAGTTTGCCTTCCATCCTCTCGAAAAAACTTATGAGTGACCCTGTCTCGCCGTAGGCGTCGCACCGGGGTCCCATCCCACGACGCGCAATAAAGGCATGTATAGACAGTTTTCTGGTGCGCCGCGAACTTTGAAATGGGGCTTTTAGGTGATTACTTGCCTCGTCGTATGCGCCACATTGGGGTCCCATCCTACCACGCGCAATAAAGGCGTGTATAGACGATTTTCCGGTGCGCCGCGAACTTCGAGGGCGAGAATTTGAGTTTAGGGAGTTCGTACCTTCTCGTGGTTGGCGTGTAGATCGAGGCAAGGGGAAGCGCACGAAGGAGAGAAGGATCATTACCTTCCCAATCAGCGAGCTCCCACTGTGGGTTCCGATCAAAATGTCGTGACTTCGAATCCGACTGGAAGAGGTCATCCAAGGAGCGTAGTTGAACGGCACAAGGGAGCCGAAGAGCAGCGAGCTCCCGTTGTTTCCTCCGATCCGACAGAAAGGGGGTGTCGTCGAGCAAAATCGAACAAAAAAGGGGAGCCAAAGGAGAGTCCGGTAGGGAGAAAGTCACCCTCACGATCAGCGAGCTCCCTTCGTCGCTTTCGCCAAAATGTTGTAACTTCCGATCCGTGGGGAAGGGAGAGTCGCGGAAGGAGCCTAGTCGAACAACGACGAAGGAGCAGAAGTAACGCGAAAGGGAGAAGTAAAAGCCCGCCAGCCCCAAGGCCTCATTCCTTCGGGTATTTAACGACGAGCGAGGCAGGGTGAGTGGTCATGCGAGGTCGTGGGAGAAGGGACGTCGACGTACGAGCGACGTGCAAGGTCGTGCGATGCCAGGGCAGGTATGGTATTTTTTTTTCAACGTTACAGGTCAACAAATAACCCCCAACAAATGTGGTATACGTCTAGAGAAGACCACATTTGTTGCATGCTAATTGACACCGTTGATCTCTAGATATCTGTTCTAGATGTCACACTAGAGTTTTCATTTAGTGGATCTCCAAAACTTATTTGGATGTCACACTAGTTTTTTTTTTTCTTCGCTGCTCTCTTAGATGTGTCCATAGATGGTTGATATACTGGCTTTAGTCAAGTCAAGTAGGGACCCTCAGGGTAGTGATATTGCACTTCGTATTTGGGTCCCTAGAGCATGACTTTGTAGTTTAACAATGGTGGATAGTATCACCAACATTTGTACTCTTTTAGCACCACTGTCACTTTAGTTTACAGCCTTTCTGTATATGTTCAACATTCTTCTATCATCTAGTTGTATCTTGGCAACATTTTAAATACTTATTTGGGGATCTTGGCATGCAGCACGATGTCGACCCAAGTAAGTATTTAAAATGCCCCTAATTACTGCAGCTTTGGCCTGCGTCTTTAGATTTTGATTCCTTCTGCCTAGTGCTCTGAGTAGCAAACCTGGTAAAGGATTATCTGATTTGTCTTTACTGACTTGTCAGAAGATTTATATGCCCTTTGCCCTTTTCTTTTAGCTTTGGAGGGCTTGACGAAGAAGTGGATGCCAGTGACCTAAACCCTTTAGGTTTATATTAGATCAATTGCAAAAGGTCATCGGTCCAGAGCTTTATGCATAACGGACTTGTTGATAACAGAATCCACTTAGTTCGGCCATAGGCTTTGTGTGAACTTTGGGATAATTTTCTTCAGTCCTTTGCTTTGTGCTTTGACGGACTTGTTGAAGAAAAGTTCCTTCGATCCTCGATTTGTGCTTTGCAGATTTGTTGAAGGATTTGCAGGTTTTGGATTTGATTAATAGTACCAAATGTATGTAGCATTTTGATCCTTAACCACTCGATGAGACTTTAATTTGAGTCATTTGAGTTCATCAGATTAAGAGAGCTAGGATTTGACAGCTCTTCATTCTCTAGTTGTTGAGTAGATGGAGTTGCCAGCGATCTGGCCATATTTAGGCTTGTTGGATCCGACCTCTTACACTCATTCAAGCTTCAGACTTGAGCTATGGGAATTGTCCTCACAACGCTGATTTTACTGAAGTTGACAGATTTTGAGTCATCCTTTGTGGTTGAAGATTTAAAGCCTACGAGCATTTCGTGGTTGTTTGAGACTTATCTTTCCATTGAAACTTTGATTCTCCACTCATTTAGGAGAATTTGGTAGACTACGATCATTTGAACTGGTTAGGTCAAATTGGCTTTCGTTCTTCCTACAGTCTTTACTGACGGGTTAACGAAGTGGGGTTCCTCTACTACAGCCTTTCATATGGCGTATTGAGTAGACAGTGCTGCCAGCAATCCGAGCATATTTAGACGTGTTGGATTCGGCCTTTTACACCCATTTGAACCTTAAGCATCAAGTTGTTGAAAGACTTCAGGTTGCTTCAGCTAAATTTGTTGGAGTATGTAATCACAAAAGTCTCTTTCTTGACTTTTGAAATCTTGGTACGTTGGAGAAGATTGTATCTCAAACTTTCTGAAGATCACCTGCATATACTTTGAAAAAGAACAATATTTGTATTCTTTATCACAAAAGAATATTTGAATTGATAATTTTAAATATTCATTCGGGGATCTCGGCACGTAGTACGATGTCGACCCGAATAAATATTTAAAATGTTCTCATCTCACAGGGACATTTCAGAATGGAATAAATTTGAAATTTTGAGATTTTAAATATTTATTTGGGGATCTTGGAGCATAGCACGATGTCAACCCAAATAAATATTTAAAATGCCCCCAATATGACGGGGGATTTTGAAATACATTCTTATAACACAAGAGAATTTTAAAATATGAAATGTATACGCTAATAATCATGTACAAAAATATAACGTATTAAACATAAAATTTTCTTAAACAAATTTATGCATAATATTTCTTCAGGTATCGACCATTCAGATCAATGAGTTGATAAGATTCCCCCTGGTACACCTTTTCGATGATGAAAGGTCCTTCCAGTTGGATATAAATTTGACACTAATTTTTCGGTGTGGGATGATTGGCCTTCACTGCACCAGGATTAATTCCTCTTTTTGAAATGATTGAGGACGCACCATCCGATCAAAGGATTTTGTCATCCTTGCTCGATAAATCTCCAATTTCTGTTGAGCTTGTAACCTGACTTCATCAAGTGCGTCGAGCTCTTCCATTCTCAACCGAGCATTTTGTTCTCGAGTCAACTCATTCTGGATAACGACCCGAAGAGATCAGAGTTTAACTTCTAGTGGCAACACTACTTCAACTCCAAATACCAGAGTATAAGGAGTGGCTTTGGTTGGTGTTTTGTAGGTTGTATGATACTCCCATAACGCTTCTGTCATCTTCGTATGTCACTCTCTTTTATTTTTGGCGAGGATCTTCTTTAGCAGTTTCACCAGTGTTTTGTTGAAGGCCTCTGTCAATCCATTTGCCCTTGGATTATATATGGATAAATACCGCCAGTCGATTTTGTGCCGATCAATGAACTTATAAATTTTTATACTTTTGAATGCAGTACCATTGTCTGAGATTATGCGGCGTGACAAACCGAATCTATAAACAACATTATGGGTAAAGAAGTTGATCACATGCTTAGACGTAACTTCTTTAAATGGAGCCGCTTCTGCCCACTTGGAGAAATAGTCTGTCGCTGCCAAGATGAAGCGAAGTCCTGCTGACGATGGCGGATCTATCGGCCTGATCACATCAGTGCCCCAACATTCAAATGGCCAAGATGCTATTGTAAGATGCAGTGGATTTGACGGTTGATGTATAACATCACCGTTAATTTGACACTCGTGACACATCTTAGCGTGGTCAATGCAATCTCTGACCATGGTCGGCCAATAATAACACATTATATTGATTTTAACGACCATTTTGGGACCTAACTGGTGTGCTCCACAAAGTCCTTCATGAACTTCCGTCATCACTTTATCGGCTTCTCGGGTCCCTAGGCATCTTAGCCACATTTGATTAAAAGCACACAGATACAATGTATTGTTGACAAATGCATACCGTAGCGCTCTCTTTCTGATTTGAGCAACTAATGACTTGTTCGTTGGTAGTTTACTTTCTTTAAAATAGTCAATGAAAGGCTACCTCCAATCATTTTCTTCTTCAACATCTAAGCAATGCCACCGTGACTCTAAAGCTTGACTAGCCTTGCGTCTTTTCTTAGGAACTTGATGTTCTTCAAGTTGACCTTCAAGATCAACTAGTTAAGGAGGTTAAGGATCAACCGGAGTTGCATCCTACTGGCTTGAATTTGGTATTCCCTCTGCCAGAGGGAATTGTAATAATGCTGGCTCTAGGATCCGTGATTTAATCAAAAATTTGGAAAGGGACCCAAATTTTTTATCACAAAAGAAATAACTTTTCTAAGTAATAGAAAAGATATAAAAGGACACAAAATATGATCAAAACAAACACAACTTTAATATTATAAAAGGACTAACAAAACTTGACAAAATATAACTAACAAAACAAAACACAACTTTAATATTATAAAAGGACTTACAAACAAGGACTCTTACAAACTTGACTAAAACAAGACACCCTAAACTTGCTTTCCAAAAGAAGAAGGATACAGGTGAGGTGGTACTTGCAGAGAGACGAAAGAGGTTAGAAGCCAAGACGAAGGGTGGAAAGAGCTCTCAAGATTTTCAAGAGGAGATGAGAAGGAGAATGGAACAAGCTCGCAAGCTTTTCCAACAAAACCCGCAGGTTTACATTTCCAAAAATCATTCATAAACTTACTAAAATAGCCACAAATAACTCCTATTTATAGGCATGAGAGAGGAATACAAACAGCCACTAAAACATTAATTTAAAAGCTATTAAATAGGGAATATGAAAAGCCAACAACCATTCCAGGAAACAAAGCACCAAAGCCACAGGAAAAGCCCCCATACACTCACGAGAAACAGCCCAGCCAGGAACCGAAGAGGCAGCCGCAAGAACCAAGGAGCCAAGGCACGGAAATCCAAGAGCCAACCGTGTGAACTAAGAAGCCAAGGCACGGAAAACCAAGAGCCATCCACGGGAACTAAAGGGACAACAAATGGGGGAATGAACCTCAATTTATGAGCTAAAAAGGCTCTCTACTAGACATTAATGAGCTAATATCTAGTAGATAAAAGCATTTATGAGCTTGAAACATACGAAGAGGCTCATTAATGAGCTGGCCCAAGTAGAACTTACAAAATTTTCAACTCAACTTGTTTTTGACCCATTCCTTGCCTACATCAATCCGCTGATTGTGCACCATAATTATTATAGGCTATTCGTCATCCATATTCGTCATTTCTTTAGCCAATTTGGCAAGGGAATCAGTTTTATCATTTTGACCTTAGGGAACTTAAGTTAGTTTGACAACTGGAATTTGCTTCAAGAGCTCAAGAACTCTCCGATAATAATAGGCCAACTCGAATTTGGTGATTTTGTAAATTCCTAGTACTTGATTCACGACAAGTTGAGAATTACAAAAAATTTGGAGGTTTTGAATACGAACATCGATCGCAATCTCCAATCCCGCTATTAGGGCTTCATATTAAGCCTCATTATTGGTCTGAGGTTCAGTCAAGCTGAATGAGAATCTCATTATGCCTCCCTCATGTGCTACAAAAATGAGTCTGATTCTGACTTGAGCTTTCTCCAGATTTGGAGACCGAGCGCGCTTAATTAATGATGCTTGATCGAAGTACATTTCTCATACTCGTAGCATCTCCTTCTCTTCAACATTCATGATCTGTTCATTAGGTAGATCGTCATTAAGTGTTGAGTCCGCAAGGATAGGAAGTGCAGCGAGTAAATCTGTTAACACTTGCCCTTTCACTGTCTTTTGTGGGATGTATGTGATATAGACCTGTCAATATTGGACCCGACCCGAACCCGACCCGAAAATTTCGGGTTCGGGTCAACCCGAACCCGAACCGGGTCGGGTTCGGGTTAGAGATTTCGACCCGTTTGTAAAACCGGGTCGGGTTCGGGTTGACCCGGAAACCCGAAATCGACCCGGTTTGACCCGTTTTTAATTAATTTTGGAGGATTTTAATGAATTTTTATGAAATAAGTAAATAATATTTCAAAAAATTATAAATATTATTGCCCAAATTAAATTAATCTTGATTTATTTTAAATTAATTGAAGTAAATCTACCCTTAATTTGATTTAAATTTAAATAAAATGAATTAAATAAAAAATTTTTAATTAAATATACCCGAAGCGGGTCGGGTCGGGTTGACCCGGACCCGAAGCGGGTCGGGTTCGGGTTCGGAAAACCGACCCGTTTGCAAAAACGGGTCGGGTCGGGTCGGGTTGAACAATATCGGGTCAATTTCGGGTTGGACCCGAACCCGACCCGTGACCCGTTTTTGACAGGTCTAATGTGATATCAAATTGCAGGAGTATAATTGCCCATCTGTCTACACGACCTGTCAATGCTGGTCTTGTCATTAAGAACTTCAGCGGATCAATCTTTGATATCAAGGTGATTTTGTGAGATAACATATAATGGAAAAGCTTCTGAACTGTGAAAATCAACGCCAAACAATGCTTCTTAATCGGGGAATAGAAGATTTCTGTCCCAATCAACCTCTGACTGATGTAGTAGAGCGCATTTTCTTTCCCTTCTTCATTGTGCTGAGCCAATAATGCTCTGAGGGACTCTTCCAGTGCTGTCATGTACAATATAAGAGGCTTCCCTAGAATTGGCGCCCCAAGAATAAGAGGGTTCAATAAGTATCTTTTGATGCTATCAAATGTTTCTTAGCACTCATCATCCCATTTAAAGAGTATATCATTTTTCATCAGCTTTGAAAATGGTTGGCACCTACCTGACAGATTTGATAAGAATTGCCGAATGAAAGCCAGTTGTCCTTACAAGGAGCGAAGTTGGCGTAGGCTCTTTGGAGGTGGCATCTCCATAATTGTCTTAATCTTGTTGGGGTCAATTTCGATTCCTCGATGTCTGACTACGTATCCCAAAAATTTCCCTGAGGATACCCCAAATGCACATTTGAGAGAGTTCATCTTCATATCATATTTTCTGATCATCTCTAATATTGTTCTCAAGTCGTTAATGTGATCTTTTCGGCTCATGCTCTTAATGACCAATTCATCTACGTAGCATTCGACCTTTTGATGAATTAAGTCATCAAAAATATGAGTCATCGCCCGTTGATAAGTGGCACCAGCATTCTTCAAGCTGAAGGGCATGACCGTGTAGCAAAATATGCCTATAGGTGTTCTGAACGATGTATATTTTTCATCTTCATGCGCCATCTTGATTTAGTTATATCCCAACGATCCATCCATAAATGAAAATATATTATAGTTGGAAGTGTTATCAACTAGAAGTTCTGATACTGGGAGCGAAAAGTCATCCTTTGGGCACGCCTTGTTGAGATCCATGAAGTCGATGCAAATACGAATCTGGCCATTCTTCTTCTTTACTAGGACGATATTGGCGATTCAATCTGCATACTTTTCTTCTCGAATAAAGCCCGCATCTATGAGCTTCTTCGTCTCTGCGATCACCTGTTCTTCAATCTTCAATCTCATTCTCCTTGAAGCTTGCTTAAAGGGTGCTGAGTCATACTTGATGGCTAATTTGTGAATTGCTACGTCAGGGGATAAGCCAGGCATCTCAGCATATGTCCAGGCAAAGCAGTCCCTATATTCATAGAGAAGTTTCTTCATTTCTTTCACTTGCTCTTCTTGTAGAAGGGAGTTAATGAAGGTTGAGCGAGGGTCTTCCTCGGTTCCTAAGTTGACTTCTCTTAGCTCATCCATCGTAGCAGCCTGTCCACCGTCTTCCAGTTCTTCTGGTGCAGGTTTGGCTTCTATAGATTAATTGTCATGAACATTAGCTTCATATATCTCATCATCATCATTATCGGATTTGATTTCCTCGCAAGTGATTGTCTGGCAAGTTTCCTTCCGGAGGTACTTTCGTGTGATGAATCCAATACCTTTGTACACAACTATATCTTTCTGCCATAGCGGTCGCGGATTCCTTCCATCCCAGAGACCCAGACATGTATGAAGTTATCGTTTAGTGGTAGGAGCATTGATCTGCTTTCGTAGCATTCTTTAAATACCTTTGGTATTAAACTGAGGTAGCATCATAGAAAATAACTCTTCGGAATCAAAGTGCATGCAACACCAATCATGATTCTCTTCTTCGCGCAATCTCTTTGAATATATACATTTCCTAGCGTAGCCCCCTTCTTAAGAGGAGGCATATAATGGGTGGTGAGTTCTTCAATCTTATACATCTCGCGTGGAGTGATTTCTTTTAAGCATTGTAAGAGAATTCTCGTGACTACGAGTACGCTATTCGAGATCGATAGGCTGTCTATCCTTCGGGAGAACACACCCTGCATAATCTTCATATAGATAGAGTTGTAGTCATAATCATCATTTGAGTATTTAACCTCTCTACTCCATTTGGACGTAGATTGACATATTCTTCGGGATTTTGTAAGGGTGGCATAACTTTTATCTGTGTCACTCCCAAGGTGAGGTACGTGTTTCTTTTCTCTTGGAATAGTTGGTGCTTTAGTAAGAGCCAACGTTGCCTTGTTTCTCTCTGCACGCCTCTTCTCACCTTCCTGTTTGGGTTGCTTTGTAGCCTTCAAATTTGATGCTTTAGCCTCGAGGGAGCTCGATGGCTTTTGCTTCTTTGACATGAAATATCTGGCATCTTCATATATTGTTACTTCATGGACTGCAAAGGGTTGGATATCACCAGAGATTCTGAATTCTTCTCCTTCCCTGAGATATTTCATGCACTGGTGTAATGTTGACGGGACAACACTGTATTCATGCAGTCAGGGGCGACTTAGCAGCGCTTTGAATGAGGTGTACCCATTAATTACATGGAATTTAGCCTCTGTATGAAATTCCCCAAATACAAGAGGGAGCATAAACGATCCAAAGGTTTTCTTCCCTTTCTCGTTAAAGTCGTGCACCAACAACTTATTTTGGCCAAGATGTTCCATATCGAGGCACAATGATCTCAATGCTTTAAGGCTCATGAGATTTGCAGAAGACCCGGGATCGATCAAGATCTGACTGATCGTCATACCGTCGCACTCCGCCGTAACATATAGAGGGCGGTTGTGATCTGCCATTCCAAGCATCAGATCATCCTCAGCAAAGGTAATGATTGGCTCATTTCGAGCTTGCAAGACATCATTCAGGTTGCGTTCAGCAAAATATGTCTCATGTTTTTCGGGGGTCCTTGAGAGTTTGGATCAAAATCTCCCAAAGATCTTTAGACATCACGAGAGCGTCGTATATGCTAAGTTGTGCTGGGATCTTTCTCAAATGGGATAAGATATTATAATCTATCCCCTTAGCTGAAGTTTCTTTCTTGGAGTCTTCGGGAATGATATCTTCATTGATGATTATCTCTTTTCTCTTATCTTTGTTAGGAACCCTCTTCTTTAGTGGTGGCAATACATTGCCACTTTTCAGCTGCACCTGGGCCACCTCATCTGATTCATATTTATTTGATGAAGAATTCTCCTTAGAGTCGGTCATTGTCATGTCTGGAGATTCATCTGTAAACTCAGAATTGTCCCTCAATTTCACCTGCTCCATTTGCGACGCTATGCTTGGATCTAAATCTTCATTATTTGGAAACATAGATCATCTTTTGAACTGAATTCCATTAATGGCACCATTCAACATGACTCAGGGGCCGCTTCTTCAGCATATTTCTCCCTATCCGATGTCTTGGATGTCGCCGAGATGATTTGGCATGTCTCTGTAGGAAGGGATTCATCCTCAGCTTATTCCTTTTCACCTATTTTGAGCCACGTCATGAAATCACCGAGCTTAATCAGCCTCCTGGCGGTCTGGTAATATTCACCCAGACTATCAATAACCTTTTGAGTTGCAGTTTTCTTCTCCATAGGCTTCTTCAATTTGGCTTTCTTTTTGTAAGACTTTGATTTTGACTTACCAGGCTTGGATAAACCAGCTTAGCCAGGTTGTTGTTTGGAGTTTGATGCATATAACACAGGCAACCACTTTAAATTCAACACTGGTTCAGTATGAGACTTCCACTTGACACCCTGAATTTCTTCTAGTTGTTTCAGCATTTTGGTTATCTTCTTGGAGACCATGATTTCCCATTGCTCATCTTGAATAGGTTCTTTTGTTGTTTCTTTACGCGGGAGTACGGAAGAGGCTTGACTACCCGGGTATATTCTTTTCTAGGATGAACTAACACATTATCTGATAATGTTAACTCTTCCATTTTGTATTTTTTCTCCAACTAATTTTTGAAGACAACAATCTTCAATTGGATGACTAATTACCCGATGATATGGACAGTAGTTTGGGTCGCCACTATGTTTAGACTCTTAAGGTTTTTTGCATTCTGGCAATTCCAGACCGGCCTTGAGTGCTTGTCGGAACAGTATAGCGACACTATCCCTCTTAAATGAATATTCTTTGTTCATTTTCTCCTTGAGGGAGGGGAGCATTCTATCACCAGTTTCCGTGGTTTGCCTCTGGAGCTCTCCTCCACCGGGCTCGAGGTTTATCATTTCCTCCAACCACCAGCTTTGGTTGAGGATTTGAACTATAAGCCTGTTTTGATCTTTCTTTATATTGCATTGGCTGTTTTTCTTTGTCTACATTATACACCGCCCGTTTACCTTTATCAGGTCTAAGATGGAATGTAGAGTAAACCTCAATCTTTCTGGTGTCAGCTGCCTTGGCCTTTTTGAATTTATCAGGGAGGCTTTTAGATTTTGATAAGTTTAATTTTTCAAACTTTGCCACCCTATTCAGCAGATCTTGGAAGGTAGTGATTAAAGGAATGCATAAGAAGGGTTGCATTTTATCATCAATGTTATCCATCAACAGTTGAACTGCATGTTCTTCTGCAAGTTGTTCGCACTTCATACTAAGATTATGTCAACGTGTTATATACCTCGTCACTGACTCATCCTTTTTCCTTTTATCTAGAGCGAGGTCAGTGATGGTAGTCTTCTCAGTTGCACTGACAAATCTTTTTACAAATAAGATCTCTAATCCCGCAAAGGTCTTTAGTGAATCATTTGGCAGCTCGGTATACCATTCGAAAGCAGTTCCACTCAAACTGCTCACGTCGGAATAACAGATCATCATTACCTCCCGTATTCACGCAGGTAGCTTCAAACTGCGCCAAGTATTGTCTGGGATTTTTATTGTCATCAAAAGCATTAAATTTTGGTACATAATATCCCTTTGGATACGGCACCTGGTTGTACTCGGCTGGGTACGGGCGACCTTTTATTACCAATTTCTCTGCCTGTTTAGCAGCTATAATGGCTTTAATCTTTTCACTAATTAAGCCTTCTACCTGCGCAACAGTTACAGGTTCAAAAACGCTCGCCACATTTTGAGGAGTACGCTGGAGGGTTGGATCATCAGTCTCCTTACCACCTTCAAGTACACCTTCCACTCCTGAGGCTTGTGGCGCTTGGAGATTTTGAGGGTTTGCTGGAACATTGCTCATAGCTTGGTTGACTGGCTGAACCGGTGCAGGACCCACAGAAGTGGTCTTTTGTATTATCTCCATCATCGTCGTCATCATCTCAGTCATTTTATCATTAAACTGAGAGATTTTTCTATCTTTCTCCCGCATCTGTCGTCTCATTTCAGCGAGCGTGATGTCTTCGTCAGCGAAGGGATTTTCTCCGACCTCTTCTTCTTCTTCCGCTTCTTCTGAGGAGCGAGCACTTCGGCTGGCAATGGATCTAGTCCTATAACGACATCGATAAACACGTACATGTGGCTGTGATTGTTGGTCATCATCATCATCATCATCATCCTCAACATCGACGTGACTGACCATGCGAACCACCTCAATTTCCATAGTAGCATCATCACTATATTCTTCTTCACCTCCTTGTACCCGAATTTCTGAGCAGCGTCGCCACTGAATTTCAGGTTCTTAACTCATGATGATTATTTCTTCGATTCATAGACTGCGATCGAAATGAACATTTTCTCTAGCCGAAGTAGGTGAATGACGGGATCTCCTAGAGAACTCTCAAGGATGTCGACCATCACTATGACTGTTATTATGGGCCTTCTTTTGGATCCATCTTTGACTAGTTTTGTTAGCAGGGGCGGATCTTCGGGAGACCATTCCAGATGTCACACCCGATCTATCTCTTTCTTCAATCATCTTTTCTTTTCGAGGCTTCGGCCTCCATACTTGTCTGCGTTTCAGCTGGTCCCTTTCGACGGCGAATTCTTGGACACGTGGTCCAAGTGTCACGCCCCAATGTGCTTCCCACGGAGCTTGTCGTTGGTATCCTCTTTTTCTGTTATCACAATAGATGATAGCCTCTCTTGGAGGGGTTCTGCGGGCCTCAATAACTAGCGGCCTTTGGAACTTCTTCTTCATTAGCCCCTTCTCCTTAACTGTCTTCAGTACTCGATGTACTTGGGCAGATAGGCGCTCGGGCTCTCTTGTCTTCTGAGGGGACAGGGCTTCAGGTCGATGCACCAGAAGAGCTATTTCTCTTTACCCACTTCAGGTTAGAGAACCTATTTTGAGTGGGAATATTTATCTCTAGTTCTTGTGTTAGCAGGTTGGAGGGATAAATTGGTATAAGCAATTTTTGAGCTCGCGGTTCCACATTTCTCTTCCTCCTCTGCCTTTTATTGAGCTTTCCTCCATATGAGGATGCTTCAGTGTCGTATTTCCTAGGTGTAACAGGCTCTCTAGGCAGGGTAGTGGTGTTCGCAGTCCCCACAGAAATTTTCCTTCAAATAACAACCCTTTTTGCAGTAAGGGCCTCAGGTTGGGACAGTCTTTCAAAGACAGAAATTCTTCCTTGTGCAGCATCTCTGGAAGTAGTCCTTGTAGAACGGAACATTCCAGAAAGCTCTTCAGAGTTTACACCGTACACAGGGACAGCTACAGCCCTTGCAGTAGCTGCTGAGAATTCGAGCCCACCAAAGTGAATGGTGGCTCCAGCATTTTCAGTTTCAATGACAGCATTTGTCAGCTAAATCCTGGCTCCTCGTCCCAGTTGGAAGATCATCGGGGTGTCCCGCAATTCCATTCTGCAAAAAATGAAAGATATAGGTTAGTAATCAAAATTTGATACGTCACCCCACACTTTCAAAATGCAGAAATTATGCAAAACAAATAACAAAAGCAGGAAAGTTATAATAGAATTAAAATCCTGCATATTGAATTTCCAATGAATCTTATTTAAAAGATTGATTTTTTGGAAATTTAAAATTTTAGCCCATATGGGTTTGCTTGCTACTATAGCCTATGATTGACTAGCCAGAGATGAAAAGAGAAATCATCAGATAAGTAGAGTATACGTGTTATCTGGCATATAGTAGCAACATGGGTTTGGATTTGAGAAGTTTTAAGGTTTGGAAGATGTGATATTTAAACTTAGAAATTTTCACCATCTTGTAGTTAAAGCGGATGGTGGGGGAATGGAAGATAGACTCGATCAAGATCACATAATTCCGTCGTCCCGGGCCATCGTGGTCCCTAGTCTACTTAGTCAGAGGAGTTAGTCGACCCAACGTGACAGAAGGATCTTTGTCGGCAGCCATGAGTTGCTTCGTCCAAGGGGACCTTGTAGACCTGGGGTGAATATTTGCCTAAGGGGATAAATTTGAATCCACCTTAGCTAACAAAAAGTTTTGTGCCCTATCGATCATATCCTATTGATTCACATCTCAAAGATTTGATGCCACTAAGGAGCATATTGGCTCTAGCCATAACCGATTTTTCGTGGTACTATTTGGCGGCAAAACCACTCGATTCAGAGGGCCCCAGGTCATAGCCATTTATCCCGCGGTGCCATTTGGCGGAAAAATAGCCGGTTAGAGGACATGTACCACGTCTTTACTGGCAAGAGATTGTTTGAGAATAGATCCTAGTGGTATTTTCAACTAGGCATTAGCTCTATATGAGCTGAAGTTATATTTGAACTTGTCTACCTTGGCAAACTATTGTGGAGGGTGGATGGATTTTGTTTTAAATGATTGGATGACTAATTTTCGAATTTTAAATATTTTGAAATTGGAATTTTGATGATTTTTGGATTTCAGACCTTGTGGACTTTTGGATTTTGATGGGCATTTGAAGTATTTGAAATGGACTCCTCCGGTTGAGATTTTCGTTCAACACAGCCATCATTGGAGTATTTGAGGTCATTTTCATTTGAAAATATTTATATTTTATAGTTGAACATTGTCGACTCCGTCGAGTATCGACAGAGGATCGGGTTACATAGGCTTTGTTCCTTTATTAGTGAATTCTCTTGATTATAGACCTTGAAGGCCTAATATTAATGTATTAAAATAGATCAGTCACCACAATCGTATATTTGTTTAATGATTCGAACTCTGTTAACTCTTATTGATCCACATAGGAGGATCGGGTTCGAACTTGAATTCACTTATTAACCTGCGCAGTATCCCAAGATATCATGTGTGTACACTTAACATGCTTTCCAGAACCCATGTGGGTGTTTGGGAACATTTTATAATTAAACCCTGTCAACTCCTTTTCACATGCTTAGGAGAATCGGGTTTAAATTTATTAACCCGCGCAGCATCCCTAGACATCACGTGTGTACCCTTAACACGCTCGCCGGGGCCCATGCGGGTTTTATAATTATACTTACCCCTTGTGTACCTATGTGTATACAAACTACGGTGCACGTGCGGGGGTATTTTTAGATATTTGTAATTGTGCAAGTGACTGCCATTTGAATGCACACAATATTTCATTTGAGAATTTGAACACACCTGTCCACTTGTATGAGTGTTGTGGATTTGGTGGCGTGACGTAGCAGCTTCTGAATAGAGTTATTCGCTACTTTGTATAGGTAGACTATCGTGCACTATTTGTTACTTTCTGCAGGTGGGTCATAGTGCACTAACGAATCTCCTGCTTTTGGATATAGGTGAATCATAGCGTTGGCACCAGAATCTCGCGAGATATTTTATTGTTTTGATACAGACTCCCTTTTCTCATTCACCGGGAGGTTCTTCGGGACTTTCAGATCAATGACCGCCGCCTTGAAAATATCTCCTTTCAAGCACTTTAGTGTAGTAGACTTATTATTTCTGGTGTTTGTGGACATCAGAACTATTTTCTTCTTAAGCATAGGATTAAGAAGAGATTTTGGAACACCAGGAAGTTTAGTTCTAATTTATTCAAACATCTCTTTCCTTCTGCCGGGGGGTGTCCTTCTTTATACACCGAGTTGCCCTCATACCCGACGTACTTGAAGATCTTAATCACCGTTATCGTAGGTGATATATATAATTATGCCCACATTGCTTCGTTGTACCTATGATATATCCACTATTATTACCCACAAGCGGCTCGTGTACATTTGCGGGGGACCGTTGTATCCACTACAACCTCCTGGAGATATTCGTAGAAGAGCCATTGTTCCTACATCATATCCATCTTTCACCAATTTCAGGTGATTTGATGATTGTACTTGTTTGTAGGGACGGGTCTTCCGCTATTAAATGTCAGTATTGCCATCTCATTCTATAAGCAATTGTCGGAATTGCCTATCTTTGCCATTCACAATTTATTTGCGGCGGTGGGTCCTCCATTATCGATCTCCAGTGTCGCCTTCTTCAATCAACAGGCGACATTGATTGTGTTAGAGATATCAATAGCGCATGTATGACACACATATGCTTTCTACAACAATCTGTCGTCCTTGTAAGTATGGCACATTTGACCTCATAGGGACTTGTATGTTTGAATGTTTGTAAGAAGTCTTGTTGCTTTGGTTGCATATTCCAAATCACTTGGATTTCCTCGATCATCTCTTGCATGCATTAAGGTTTTATCTCCCACTTGCAATTTGTATGATGACGGCGGGTATAGAGATATTGTTGCATTTGTCACTGACCTTTGCCAACAAGATTAACATCATCTCCTTGCCAAATCACAATCTTTATCTTAGATATTTAAATTATGCTTTAGGCTATTTATTTGATGCTCAAACTGTAGTCTAGTTCGACATTTGAGTTCAGTCCAAGTTCAAGTGTTCAAGTAATGTTCAAAGTCTTGTTCATCTTATTTGATATCCTAATCAAATGCAAGACCGAGTCCCTTGTTCTTGAAAGTTCAGGTTCTTTATTGTTCATGTCAAGTTTGAATCCAGTTTGAGTTTAATATACAAGTTCACTTGCGAGTCCAGTGCGTATGTGCTACGTCACATTTAAGTCCACAAGTTCCACTTGAAGTTGTACAGTTCGAGTTCAAGTGCTTGTTTCAATGTCTTCTGAAGTTCTTGCAAGTTTAATTTCATATTCGTATTGATTTGAGTTAGGTCCTCATTTCAGTTTCATTTTGATTAAGTTCAAGCCTTTATTATTGGTCATTTGCATTTGGTCCACAAGTCCAAGTATAAGTCCCATGCTGTCTTTTGAGTTCAAACTTTGGTCCTCAACTTGTTCATTTAATTTCAAAGCAGGTCCGAGTGCAATCATATATTTACCCGAAATTTCGGCAGCCTTCCGACATCTCTCCCGTTTAGGAGAAAACTACAAGAAACTGGACCTTCCCACTACACGCAATAAAGTTGTGTATGGTAGGTGCCCTCGGATAAGGACATCGCAGCCGTGATCTTCTTTCCCACCACGCGCAATAAAGGCGTGTATGGGGTCTTCGATACCTGTTTGAAAAATGCAGTTTGCTTTCCCCCGCTCGGAGGTACTTATGAGTGACCCCGCCTCGTCGTAGGCGCCGCACCGGGGTCCCATCCCACCACATGCAATAAAGGCATGTATAGCCGGTTTTCCGGTGCGCCACTAACTTTGAAATGGGGCTTTTTAGGTAATTACACGCCTCGTCGTAAGCACCGCACCGGGGTCCCATCCCACCACGTGCAATAAAGGACGAGAATCTGAGTTTAGGGAGTTCGTACCTTCGCATGCTTGGCGTGTAGATCGAGGCAAGGGGAGGTATCTTTGCACATTTTTCATTGTAATTAACACATAATTAATTATTTAATTATAATTAATCCATCAATTATATTTAATTATAATTAATGTTATTTAATTATGATAAATTATAATTAATAATAACTAAATAATTAATTAAAATTAATGATAATTAATAATAATTAAAATTTAAATATAATTAATAATATTTAATTATAATTAATTATAATTAAAATAATTAATTATTAATTATAACTAAAAATAACTATTTAATTAATTACAATTAATATTAATTAGTTGATTAAGAATAAGATTAAAAGCAAACCCTTCCTCTCCTCTCTGGTTCAACGAGTTTACTGGATTAAGCCGAGGAAGTGCAAGAAGAAGAGAAGGATCGTTACCTTCCCAATTAGCGAGCTCCCACTGTGGGTTCCGATCAAAATGCCATGACTTGCAATCTGACCGGAAGAAGAGGTCGTCCAAGGAGCGTAGTCGAACGGCGCAAGGGAGCCGAAGAGCAGCGAGCTCCCGTTGTTTCCTCCGATCCAACAGAAAGGGGGTGTCGTCGAGCGAAATCAAACAACAAAGGGGAGCCGAAGGAGCGTGCGGAAGGGAGAAAGTCACCCTCATGATCAGCGAGCTCCCATCGTCGCTTCCGCCAAAATGTCGTAAATTCCGATCCGTGAGGAAGGGAGAGTCACGGAAGGAGCCTAGTCGAACAGCAGCAAAGGAGCAGAAGAAGTAACGCGAAAGGGAGAAGTAAAAGCCCGCCAACCCCAGGGCCTCATTCCTTCGGGTATTTAACGACTAGCGAGGCAGAGTGAGTGGTCGTGCGAGGTCGTGGGAGAAGGGACGTCGACGTGCGAGCGACGTGCGAAGTCGTGCGATGCTAGGGCAGGTATGGGATTTTTTTTTTTCAACGTTACAGGTCAATACCATCACACTGACGTTTAAATGAAATAACTATCACCTAAGCACTAGTGAATTCGTAGTAGAATTTAATATTGGTTATAGTTCAGAATGCTAACTCAAAAAAAGAGGGAGAATTTACCAAGAGATGCATACCTGGGTTTGGTTGGGATGAGATAATCGCTGTGGGAAGCAGTTTGAAATAAGTTCTACAAGATGCCAGCGGGTTAGCGAAGAAAGGGAATCCATTGTAGGCAATGACGACCTCAACTCCTCTTTTAGTCTATGCAAATGAGACAACTGAGGTAGGGCTGGCAGGCAAGCAACTAGATCTGACTGAAGCTTGTGCAGATCAGCTCTTTTCAGCATCTCAGGTAATTGTTGCAGTGAATGTATATCTACTACCTTCGGAACCTTCACTGCTGTATATATGGTGAGGACAAGGAAGAGAAAGAATCCAATCAAGTGCCTGAGAAACACGTGTTAGTAGACATGAAAAGAAGAATGTTGAAACCCTCAATAGCTTTGAGACATTCTTATCGAGCAGAAAAGGAAATTAACTCATACATATTGATAAAGAAAAACTTAGAACAGGATCAAAACAGCAATATGAAAATCAAGCTGCATCAACCATTTTTAAAAATGCAAAATTAACATATAAAAAAAAAGTTCAAAAGAGATTGTTAAACCTTGTTGAACTGCCATAGGCACACAAGAGAAGCAGGGGGTTAATTGTTATTTAAAATTTTTACTTTTCAAAACTTTTTTTTAAAGATGTTATTCACTAAATATAAAAGCAGAAGCAAATATCAAAAAATCAAAAAAAAATTATATTTTTTATTTTAGATAAAGAACAAACAGAGAAATATTTTTGTTCCTTTTTATTTTTAAATATTTGCTTTAATTTTTACTTGCTCACAAAAATCAGTCAAAAGCAGACAATATTTTTATCCCAGATCTGCAAGAAAATAATATGCAGGAATTAAAAATATGAAAAGTAAAAGTGCTAAAGAAAAAAAATGAGCACACCAGAAATTTTATAGTTGTTTGATCAACCTTAACTTACGTCCACTCCCCAGAGTACTCTCCAAGTATTGCACTAAACATTTTATTAACTCTCATTTAGCTCCACAACAAGGTAGAGAATCCCTTATAAAATCACTTCCACCCTTCCACGATGCGGCTGAGAACCTGAATCCTCTTCATCCTTTTGGTGAGTCAGAGAACTTAGAATCCTTTTCACCCTCCTAATGAGACAGAGAATCTTGAATCCCTTCTACCAACGTGGTGCGACGGCGTAGCCGGATCCTTTGATGCCACAACCCTTATCCTGGAGTTTCCCTCAAGCAAAACAGTGACTCTTGGGGGAAGTCGGTGAATGTTCACGGAGCAACTGTGTGTAGAACCCCTCTCACATACTCCCTTGATCACACAAGGATCTTCTCTCTCAAAACCTCACCTCTCTTTCAAGATCAAAGCTCTCTCTTCAAACCCTTTCAACAGAAAAACTCACACATGAAATTTGACAAAAGACTTCCTTAAATGAATTAAGAGGTGCTTAAATACAAAAGGCTAAAAAAATCATAATTTTTTCAAGTCAGCAGACATTAATCGTACAGCACGATCTTGGATCGTACAGCACGATCTTGGATCGTACAGCACGATTAGTTCAAATATCCCTGTTCATTCTACACGATGAGCAATAGTACGATTAGTTCAAGATTCCTGAACAGATCATACATTATGAATTATGGATCGTATAGTACAGTTAGTTTAAAACTAAATGTTTATCTAGGACGATCTCCGGGTCATCGTCTCTATCGATCATCCAATATGATTAGTATTGTATGGTACAAATAATTTAATCCTATTAAGGTTCGTCCATGATGATCCCTGGGACGATCAAATATCGTCTTTGTCGATCGTGCCGTATGATCGGCTTCCATGAATTAATCTTGATTTGATTGACTAATCACAGGAATTAGTTTAGGAAAGATTTCAAACATCGTATAGTATGAATCAATTCGTATAATACGATTAGTTCAGAAATCAAAAATTCAAATACTTGCCTAAATCTAATTGGGGTATGAGGGTTTGATTTAAACTGATCATCCTGTATGATCAAGTTCGTAGAGTACAATTAGTTCAACAGTTTTAATCTCTAAATTATAATTTATTTTTTTTATTTACATATGGTACGAACTTCAGAAAATATGAAAATTAAATTCTCACTCCCTCGTATACGTGTGCACGGTTGCTAAGCTAGCATTCACCATTAACAAAACATTTGACTAAAGAAAGATGAAAACATAAATAGGAAAAAGTACAACCTCTTGCAAAACATCAACCCTATTCAACCCACTCTTGAGTCTTGATCCTTTGTTGATGCATGCTGTACTATGTACTTGAAATATTAGTGTGCACAAGACAAATATTCAATAATAATATAGGAGAAACAAAGTAGAAATCATATAATATTTGTTATCATCAAAATCACAAGCTCGAGCTCTCAGATTGCAACAGAAATCTTGATTGAGATGATAAATATAGGGATTTCCAAGCAAGACTAGTAATTATGCCTGAAACTTGATAATTGCTCGAATCCAAATTGATTTACTCTAACTTGAGATGGGGCTCGATTTAAATTAGTTTGATTAAACCAACTGAATCGACAAACGAGTGCATTTTCCTGTACTATTTATATGGGTTCATTTTAGTTATAGATTGTAAATGCGCTCAATTTAGTCCATTAATTCCTCATATATGATCTAAAATAGTCCTTTTGTTAAATTATTTTGGATCAAATTTAATGAGTAAAGAAATTATTTTGGATTGGATTTGAGAAATCCAGGGATTTCATTTGACACATTAGATAGTTTGTTACTAATATACCTCTAATGGGTGCATTTCTACCTCTAATGGGTGCATTTCTACGTGCATGTATTGAATTATGTTAGTCTTAAAAGAAACTTTCAAGTGAGGAAGGACAATAAGTTATTTTAGACTTGCAGTAACACAAGTCAATGTATATCTAAACCAAATTCCAAATTTGTTTGGTTTTCTAATATTCTTTAAAATGTTCGTGCATGTACCATCCATTAATTTCATAAATATTAATGAGCATGTAGGAGTTAAAGATTAAAAATAAGATAATGCATAAATATACTTCCAATTATTCTAACTTTAAATCACATTCAAGGGTTAAGGATATATATATTTTCATTTGTGGACACACTCACCATATTTAACTCTCAAGTAAATGTGGTAGGTTTATAATGGGCTATAATAAGCTTTGAGGTGGTGTTTTTTACTTAAATGAGATGAGTTACCTCTGAAAGTTGCAACAAGATCCTTGAAATCTATGCAAGTAATAAGATATAAAACTAAAGAATTCAAAACATATAGTTTGAAAATTTTACCTACGAGTGAAAATTAGATCTATCACCTACTAAAGCCAATTGTTGGACTTGTTTACTTGCCTATAAAGTTATAACGAAAAAGTTTTTGATGTTTTTGATGATGATGAACATTTTGGTTGCTGAAATTGAAAATATCACCTTGAAACATTAAGTATTTTGTTGGAAGAAAACTTTGTGAAAAAATTCCAATGTATGCACTTGTGGTGTTTACTTAGATAATCAATTTATTCTCTATTTTAGGGAAAGGCTATCACTTGTCTCTAATACCAAATGATTAGGAGGTGTTGGGAAAGATTTTAGGGCTGGTTAAAATGTGTGGATTTTTTGTAGTTGATGGAAGGCTAGGGAGGTGATGACTAATTTAGGCGTGCTGATCGGATTTCTTCATGAAGCTTATGGATTTTGTTTGACTGGAAAAGGTAAGGACTTCTATATATGGATTTTGAGATGTTAGTGAACTTATGGATGTAATTTTGAGACAATTGGTTTTGGTGTAGAATGTTATTAATTTTATATATGGAATGGTATTGCAAACAACATGAGTTGTGATGAAGGAGAATAGCTCAGTTTTGTGTGGGGTTGAAGTGCTTAAAGCCTAGGAGAGGTGGAGGGGATGTAGAAGAGCTCATGAAAAGAGAGAGAAGGGGATATGTTAGTATTTGCAAATGTTAACTATGCTTGATTCTCAATCAATTCAAAAGCTGATGGCACACAATCACATTTAGTGCATAAAATTTTGCAAGCAATCAAAACTACCTTTTTAATTAAACCAATAGGTGTAAATTACACATGAAGAACAAAACAAAAAAAGGTAAATATACATGTAAACACTTTGAATTTCCTTCACAAAAATTCCAGCCAAAGGACTAAAGTGACCTTCCCCTCCTTTTGGCTACCTTCTATTTTGCAAATCAAGTATACCACTCCAAATTTATAAGATCCAACGTAATTTATGATTACAATAAAGGATCCTCAATTTGGACTGATTAAAAAAGCTTGCTTTTATGTGATTCCATTTGGACCTATCGATCCATGTTTAATTATGTCACTTTTTAGTGTTCATTCATGGCTTCCTCTACTCATCTCTCTAAAGTGAAAGCCTCCAACATTGATATCACTATCCAAATCTAATATTTATCGTAGTCTCAATCTTTTTGTTTCATCGTTGGATCTTATAAAAACTTTATCATTCGAACTCACTAGCTCTCTGATGTGAAACAACATCGGAATTGCAAGAAGAAGTAATAAGACAACTGAGTAAGCAAGTCAATATAAGGATTAACGAGTCACAATTAATGATTTAATGAAATCTCAGTTGCAAAATTACTTAGGCAATGTTACAAACTCCTTAGGCACAACAATTTAAAACAATAACAAACATGCGAGTAATGACGAATGCACTTTAACAATAATCCGCGGGTTAATATTTAGAAAAGTCACCTTGAGTTTCCCTCACTCAAGCTCTCTTGCGGTTAACAGAAGAAAGATATTAGCAATACTTATATGATCACCACGCAGAAGAGAGAGCTTACAATACGGCCCACGGAAGAGCTAGTCGGAGCTGGAGGAGTCGATGGAAGGTGTAAGCGTTGCCAGCAGAACAGCAATAGGTGGTTTCCATGATTGCTGGACGGCAGCCTGTGTACTTGGAAATCCTGGACAGCAGATTTACTCCTTGGATAGCAGCAGCTTGGCCACGTTGGAGAGCTCTTTTGGAAAGCAGAAACCTCTTGGAGATGCAGGAAGACAATACAGAGTTGCTGTAATTTCTTAGACAGCAAATAGAAAACTCCCAAAGAGAAGGAATTTAGTGGACAGGGCCTTTTGGAAGGCACGGGTAGGAGAGAAAAGCTTCAGAAGAAAACAATTTCAGATTTCTGAAATTGTATCCGGGTGAGGAGGGAGGGAGCGGGTGGGGCTGTGAGGGAAAACAAAAATCTGAATTGTTTATTCAGATTTCCAAAAATGTAGAGACATTAATTTCAGTTTCAAAAATTTGAAATTGAAATTAACTTAGGAGGGAAAGGATTAAGGGGGTATTAAAAGAGAATTAATAGGGGAGAGAGAGGGAGAGGGGACCGGCCAAGTAAAGAGGGTGATGTGGCTTGATGTTTTGAATAGGTGGGGACCACATAGGATTAACTTAATATAATTAAAATTCTGATTTTGATTTCATAATTAATTACATTAAGTAACTCCCAAGCTAGTATGAAAAGAGGAGGGATTTGAAATTTGAATTTCAAATCCAATGTAACTCCTCTTAACTTTTTATAAGCTTTTCTCTCCTACCCGTGCCTTCCAAGAGGCCTGTCCACTAAATTCCTTCTCTTTGGAGTTTTCTATTTGATGTCTAAGAATTACAGTAATTCTGTATTGTCTTCCTGCATCTCCAAGAGGTTTCTGCTTTCCAAAAAGAGCTCTCCAAGTGGCCAAGCTGCTGCTATCCAAGGAGTAAATCTGCTGTCCAGGATTTCCAAGTACACAGGCTGCCGTCCAGCAATCATGGAAACCACCTATTGCTGTTCTGCTGGCAACGCTTACACCTTCCATCGACTCCTCCAGCTCCGACTAGCTCTTCCGTGGGCCGTATTGTAAGCTCCCTCTTCTCTGCGTGGTGATCATATAAGTATTGCTAATATCTTTCTTCTGTTAACCGCAAGAGAGCTTGAGTGAGGGAAACTCAAGGTGACTTTTCTAAATATATAACCCGCGGATTATTTTAAAGTGCATTCGTCATTACTCGCATGTTTGTTATTGTTTTAAATTGTTGTGCCTAAGGAGTTTGTAACATTGCCTAAGTAATTTTGCAACGAGATTTCATTAAATCATTAATTGTGACTCGTTAATCCTTATATTGACTTGCTTACTCAGTTGTCTTATTACGTCTCCTTACAATTCCGATGTTGTTTCACATCATCTTGGTATCAGAGCATGGTAGGATGCACGACATGTTAGAAAAACATCTAGGGTCTAACCTTGCGTTAATTTAACTTTTGCATGCATATATCGCATATCTAAATTTTATTCACTGTTTCATTGCTATCTTTACAATTCCTGCACACATTTGATGTGAGTTTTGGGTTGCATTTCATGTACCTAAGTGCTGTC
>NW_021319932.1:1210022-1231491 GCF_001605985.2 Dendrobium catenatum | reverse complement strand
ACCATAGGTGGGCAATATGACTAGAATTATGCGGAGAAGAACCTTGATTGATATCCCCACTCGAATTATGTGGTCCACCACTCTCTTTTAACCTTAGACACCCGAGTTTATAGCCTACACGACCTCACTTTGAGGTCACCTATGCTCGTCACCCACCTTTGATGGTTTCGGACCCTTACTACTTTAGGGAATGGGTTAGAAACTAGATCTTTTGTCAGTCATATCCCTGAATCCCACCAAGTAAGCATCGCTAAAATCTCACCTAAAAGGTCGAGCTCTTCAATTTTGGGCAGATTGGAGATCATAAAAGGTCTAAGCTGGTAGCCTACTTGAAAGACATGAGGAGTATTAATCAAAATACTCGAATCCCGCTCTACCATTGCCACCAATCTAAGGCCCCAACACGCCCCCTCTCATTTCTTTGGACACAAACGTGGATCATTATCGGGTCGAGACCAACCCCATCTTAGTAACGACAGGGTTGCCTGTCCCACCCTGTAGGTCTTCATTCAGTCTTGCTGTGACGACCCTTTAGTGGGTCTTCGTTGGTTCGAGCCCATATGACTCCCACTTGGATCGACTTTACCAGCTCAATCAACTTTAGTCTCCCTAGTCTTTGATCCTGCAAGTGTTAGTTTAATATAAAGAATTGCAGTAAAAGAAGAAATCTACTGAACCCGAGATTGAATACATCCATTTCGTGGATATTATCAAAAATGAGGACTTCTTATTGTGGATGAACGGAATTTGTGAGTGAGTCAGACTCCCGGCATGACTTAAACCTGAGCTAGGAAAGATGAAACATATTAAACATCGACCACCTAGACCCACCCTGATCTTTCTCCTCGAGGAACTCTTTGGTTAAGTCTGCCTGGACAATAGTAATATGTATTGGAAGAACATCTGGCCTTGGACACATTGAATTTAAATTCGGAGATCTGATTTTAATTGTATCACCTACTGAGTTGACTTTGGAGAATCTTGATGGATAGTCTCGAGTCGGAGTGGTTCAACTACACTTGCTACCTGATTTAATCTCGATATTTAATTGACCTTAAACCATTTATCCTGATTCTATGAGCATGTACTAATGAGTTCGGAATACTGATTTGAGTGCAAAGTTTTTGAGCCGAATTTGGTAATGAATCTCCTTTTGTTTTATTGGAGTCTAGTTAAAGTGGCTCATCTAGAGTTACATTTTAGAGTGTGTCTTTCTTGATTGACTTACCTTCCTCTCCGTCACGACAACAACGTTAGAGAGAGTTCTTAGCCATGCTTTCATGTCACACTCTAACTGTTGTGTACCACTTACTTTGAGGATCCTCTACACTTTCTTGTTCTCATACCTGCTAGTGACTCTTTTGGACTATCCCCTTATGGTAGCGAGTCAGGACCATCTTCTCATCATATCCATGATCTCCAACATGTCCTTATTTGTCTTGTCCCCTATTAAGGACCCCCTCTCTTAGTGGATGAATTGATATTTACACTACTACCCTAGGAGACCACCTTGACCTAGCTGAAACTTTATATGGAAGTGCTTAGTAGCAAGGATGTCTTTATTGCTCCCCCTAACCAATTTCCTCAATTTGGAAACTTTAAGTCCCCTATTTTAGTTTATCCATTGTTATGTCTTATCTATGTGTGCTTGTGCAGGTCTTGTGTTTGCACTAATATTCGTTTCCTGCAAGTTTGTCTCTGTTCAAGTGCTTTGGTGTAAGCCAAGTCTTGTCATTCTTCTGCACATCGGGTTTTTGCGCTTAGCATTGCATTTCCTTCAGGATTGAGCCAATGGATTAATAGAAGATTGAGTAAGAAATGTTAATTATAAGCTTATGCTGGCATGAGAAGCAATGTTTAAAGAATTCAAGTTGTGATTTTGTGTGACTGCGCGGATTCGTCCAGAACGGTTTCCTACAAGGAGCCGTTAAGTTACATGTCAAAGCGCAAGACTTTAAATAATCAAAATAAACAGTTTTTATTATTCTGGCTATGTTCTAGACTTTTCTGAAGGTTTCAACATTAATCTTACGTTTTAATATTGAAGAACTTGTAACTTGAGGGACCAGAGTTTGCCCTACCAACTCACTATTTAATGAGCCTTGTGTGAACTTCTCAGTGAGAACCCCAGCCTACCCCCATTCCCCAAATTGTCCATATTTACCCATCAGAAAGATGAGAAGCGAATAGCTTGATCATATCCACTAAAGAAGTGGGTGCCAAAGGTACATAGTCATTGGAAGGGAAAATTCGGGGACACGAGGACATGTGGTTTGATCCGGGGAGTGCAGATGAGTGGACCCCGCTTACTAGAAGTGGTACGAGAGCTTCTACATGACTTACTCGTAGGGGTCGAGTTTTCTCCACCTAGGTGAATATGGGAATCGTCAGCATTTTCGAAACGTGTTACCATTGGAGATGCCGGAGATCGAGCCCGATACGATATGTCTATTTTTCATCATTTTATGTAGTAGTTTTTTTTATTTTATGTGTTTTTCCTTTGTTTGTCGCTGTTGTAGCCCAAGGGCATTGAGTCTTTTGTTCTCTTTGTCATTTTGAGCCTATATATATGGCCATTTCTTATGTAATAGTTAGTTTGTGAATGACAATTTGACATTTCATGTTTCTTTGTGAGTGCAAACCTCCACGATCTCTTAGTGAGTTTTGTAGGAGAAGCTAGATCTTTTGTGATCTAGGTTTTCTTGCTCTTTATTTTTCTATTTTCTTCATCATCTCACTGCGAGATTTGGATTGAAGCAATTGTGGAGATGGAAGTCACATTTGAAATCCTATGATTTCCTGCCGCCCCCCCTACCTGGATTCAGTTGAGTCCCAAAGTTTCCCTTGCCGCCACCCCTCCTGGCTTGCCCAGGCGCGGCCTGCAACCCCTTCCTCGACAACAGCCACCGTCCAGCCCCTTGCCGCCTGCTCTTCCCCTAATCCCCTCTTCGAATTTTGAATTCCCCCCCCCTTAATTACTTTCCTAATCAAGCTCTAGCAAATTTGGAAAGAAGTTAAAGAGTTACATTGGATTGAAATTCAAATTTACCAAAATCAGAAAACAATTTCAGATTTCTGAAATTGTATCCGGGTGAGGAGGGAGGGAGCGGGTGGGGCTGTGAGGGAAAACAAAAATCTGAATTGTTTATTCAGATTTCCAAAAATGTAGAGACATTAATTTCAGTTTCAAAATTTTGAAATTTAAATTAACTTAGGAGGGAAAGGATTAAGGGGGTATTAAAAGAGAATTAATAGGGGAGAGAGAGGGAGAGGGGACCGGCCAAGTAAAGAGGGTGATGTGGCTTGATGTTTTGAATAGGTGGGGACCACATAGGATTAACTTAATATAATTAAAATTCTGATTTTGATTTCATAATTAATTACATTAAGTAACTCCCAAGCTACTATGAAAAGAGGAGGGATTTGAAATTTGAATTTCAAATCCAATGTAACTCCTTTTAACTTACTTTCCAAATTTGCTAGAGCTTGATTAGGAAAGTAATTAAGGGGGAGGGAAAATTCAAAATTCGCAAGAGGGGATTAGGGGAAGGAGGCGGCGGCAAGGGGCTGGACGGTGGCTGTTGGTCGGAGGAAGGAGTTGCAGGCCGGTGGCCTGGGCAAGCCAGGGAGGGGTGGCGGCAAGGGAAACTTTGGGACTCAACATGAATCCAGGTAGGGGTGGCGGCAAGGAAAGTCATAGGATTTCAAATGTGACTTCCACTCTCCACAATTGCTTCAATCCAAATCTCTGCAGTGACGATGTGATCAAGAGAAATAGAAAAATATAAGAGCAAGAAAACCTAGAACTCACAAAGAGATCTAGCTTCTCCTACGAACTCACTAAGAGATCGTGGAGGTTTTGCACTCACAAAGAGAACATGAAATGTCAAATTGTCATTCATCAAAACTAACTATTACATAAGAAAATGGCCATATATATAGGCCTCAAAATGACAAAGAGAACAAAAGACTCAAATGCCCCTTGGGCTACAACAGCGACAAAAACGGAAAAACATAAAATAAAAATAAACTACTACATAAAATGATGAAAATATAGATCATGATCGTGGTCGTCGATCTCCGGCATCTCCAATGGTACACGTGTCGAAAATGCTGACAATATCCTCATCACTCTCGAGCCAATGAACAACATCAAATATATAATAGAAAGCCTCTAATAATGTCATGCTCACCTTTATATTCAATAGTCTTTACTATTGCTTCCACATTTATGCTTCAGAAAACTTTGAGTAGATGTGGGACTTCTTTTATTCCACATACTTTCAAGACTATAGCATCTCTCATATGTACAATCTTTTCTCTGAAATCTCTTTACAATAAGGTAAAAATTTTATTCAAATTACTGTATTACCTTAAAAGGCAATTGGAATGAAGTTCAATATCACTCTTTTATCATTGATCACATTACTTCAAAAAAACAAAATGAGATAATTCTTATTATCAAGTTTTTTTGATATTTTTATACATCTCTCCAGTATTTACAAGCTCAATTCATACTTGACTCTATTCTTCACAACATCTCTATGGCTCTCTCACATTCCTTGGTCACTGAGCTTATTGATTTGTTGTCTTCTAATAAAAAACAAACCACTTGTTCCGCTCAAACCGCGCACCGGGGGGGGGGGGGGGTTGTCTTCTAATAAAAAACAAACCACTTGTTCCGCTCAAACCGCGCACCGGGGGGGGGGGGGGGGGGGGGGGGGGGAGTACTAGTCGTTGTTGAGAGGATGAATCACTTAGCATGCACCATCCCAATTTAGATATAATTTTACTACCAAGAAGAATATTGCCTATTGCAACATACCTATATGACTACTTCCATGCCTCATGCGATTTCCTCTACTTTGGTCGTAGCTTAGCACTTTGACACTTCTCAGGTCTTCTATTCTATTGCTTATTCTCACATGATAGGTAACCCATAATTATTTTCATATCTAACCATGCAATCTCTCTCTCCTTTCATCTTTGTTGATAGATCTCCCCAATGTTTAAAATTGCGTATTCGGGTATTGAGGCGTTTTTCGTTCATGAGGTGAGGCGTAAGCCTCAAAATCAAAAGATTGTGTAAACATAAAATGATAAATTTTTTATATACTAATGAGTGAATAATATAAAACATAAAAAAAGCATAAGATATAAAGTGAAATCAAAATATCTCAATAATAAGACAACATGAAATATAGTTCAACTCAAAATTCTATCTTTTCCAAATCATAGTATTATTTTCATTAACATATAATTCCAATTTCCAAAAATAAATAGAATGACATATCACATAAGAACTCATAAGTCATCAGCACTATCATCACTAAGGGGTTCTTCATTTGAATCATCATTATGGTGAACTGCTCTTTCCCCTTCCTCCTCTCCTATAGAGTCCAATGTCGGGCATTTACTTCAAAATTTATGTAAGTTTTAATATATATAGCGTGAGGCGTAAGCCTCAAGCCAGTGAGGCGAGGCGGGCCTTAACCAAGTTGAGGCGCAAGCCTCATAAAAAAAACTCGAGGCGTAAGCATCAAGGCATTTTTTACTGGAATTACGCAAAGGCGAGCCTCATATTGCGCAATTTTAAACCATGGATCTCCCTCTCCTATATCTAAAAAGGATCTATCCATCTCTCCTTATTATTTTAAAAAATTATCTTATATGTAGCACTTTCTTGTAATCTTTTATTTATAAATTGGCCCATCCAATCCATAAATATTCAATAATCTCTTACTCTTCCTATAGTGCTTTCAAGATCTCATCACAACGAAGATGATTGAAGCCCGGAATAAAGTTGGAGGCATTTTCTCTCTTTGTTGCTACATCTATAACTCTCTTCTCCATTATATTATCTTATTGGTGGCATTGTCGTCTTGGTCTTCCTTCTCATTATCTTTAGGACTTCATCCATCTTTCATACCCTGCTTCTAAATTTGAGTGTAAACTTGTGAATGTGTTAAACACCTTGCATCTCTTTTTACTCTCTTTTGCAGGACTTTCTTGATGCTTGTTGATAAGGGTGATATCAAGTCGACTTCAAGCACGTTGGCTTAACACAAAATCTAATATTTTGATTTTGACTCCAGATGTTTTTGAATGCTTCTTGAAAAGTTGATGCAAACCCAATAGCTTACGATGCATCCATCTATGACTTTTTTCTTTGAGAGAAGAAAATTATAAAAGTAGTTTTAAGACATGCAATGTACAATTCACATAAAAAAGAAAAGAAAAGGAATAAGCCATATCTTATTCATTGCATTCCATTGATCAACTTAAATTCCTTACCAATATATATATATATATATATATATATATATAAACTCAACCTAAAATCGATCGCATTTGTATGCACACACAATAGATTGCAGAAAATGAACCCATTAGATAAGCACATATATTAGTATTAGAAGATTAGGAAAAAGAGATAGAAATTATTTTAAATGATTTGTGAAGAGTAGATTTAATACCTCAAGAAACACTCAACATGAATGAATGAACTTAAAATGAGGTTCATAAAGTTGACCCAAATATTTGGGATAAGGCTAATGATAGTGATATATATATATATATATATATATATATACAATCAGAAATTATATCAAACCTAACAAATTTGGAGTATTTTACTTGCTTTCCAAAGTAGGAAAGGAGGGAGCAACTTAAGTCCTTCGGAGGGAATTATTGTCAGAGAAATTCAAAGTATTTTCATATGTATTTTTTCCTACTTTATTTTGTTCTTCATGTTTCAAGGGAAAGCTCCCACTACCTCTGGGAGGACAAAAAAGTTATAGCTTCAATAGAGATATTATTGTTCACAATAATCTTAGCCTAAGATAAGTCACATCCAAATTTGATTGTTATTTAAAAAATGCATTAATTAGTACTAATTGAAGGAATATAATGTTTGACCCCTAAGAAATTGAATGATAATATCCTTGTTATTTGCAATTAATGATTGACTTATTTTTTCCACAAATGATAACATCATTTTAGGAATAATGAATTATTATATTCAAAGTAAAATTGTCTTTTGTACTTATATCTATTAATATTTAAGTGTTGTAGAGATGAGGATGCTCAGGTGGATGAGAGGCTTTACACATAGAGATAGAATGTGAAATGAGTATATACGTGAAAAAGTTGGAGTAGCTCCACTGGCAAAATAAGAATTGAACTCTTAATATGGAGAAAAAAGATTCATGTAGCTGATCCCACGTACTGGGATAAAGGCTTGATTTTGTGTACTTATATTTGCTAATAATTTGATATCCCACATCTGACTATTGAATCTTTATTGATCAGATGGAGTAAATTTGAGTGGAGTTGTAGCTATAATGCCAAAAAACATAAACATAACTCCATAGATGGAGAAACAAGCCTTCCCTAATGAAGCCATCAGAATATTGTAGGCTTTGAAAGAATCTCGTGATGGGAAGGAAATATCTACTACCATGAAGGATATAAGATACCCCTTTCGCATTGTGAGGATCCTTGGAAAGTAGACTAAGTGATGTATTTTAGAGATTTCCTCTAAATGAAATAGGATTTAAATATGATTTATTTTAATTTTAGGGGTTAAATTTTCCTATAAGATTAAGCCCTTATGACTAATTATATAATGTCAAACGCAAGCATTGCTTCTTAATTGAAAGTTTTATTGGGTAAGACGCTATGAAAATTATGGTAAAATGAGACATAAGTCCATAGAGCATACCCATGGATCAAGCAAGATAGACTAAAGGGAAGAAATAGAATTATTCAAGCCTTAAAACTCTACAACTAGAATAGATAGTGCCTGGAGTGGACACATGATATCACTAAGGATATCTGCCTTGAGATATTGAGGACATAGATCTTAAAATAGGCTATTGTGGTATTATAACGCCACAATCTCTAGAGAGAGATGCCTAATCCACAACCTTTGGAGTGAGTCGCCCTAATTGGACTCATGATGCTCACAAAAGCTGCTATGTTGAATTAACATTGGGGGACTTGAACTAACACATTGGCTAGAGGAAGATGCCCAAAGTACCTGGAAAGAGTATGCGCCTTGAAGATGACAACAAATTCTAGACTTCAAGGTTGCATCAGATATGTAGGATTGTTGATGCATATTATATGACTTAACCTTAATCACATACTTGTCAACGGTGAATGACGCACCACGATGCAAAACTCATCATGGAGCCACTGCACAGAGCGCACAGCGCGGCGTGCATCATTTTGAACACGACGCAAAATACAAAAATAATTATAAAAAAAAAAAAGCATTAATATGAAATATCATTAAACTAAAAGATAGACTATCACAATAATGAAAGACAACCAAAATACACCTTGCATACACATATTTTTTCCTTCATTCCTAGTCTTAGACTTTGTTTCTTCTACTTAGCATTTTCTTTAAGCTTATAATCTTCTTGTAGTAAGTACATTTTCACTAAGCTTATAATCTAAATAAAACAAGGAAGTTGATCAAAATCGATCGACCAAAGGAAAAAAAAAAGAGATCATTACCTAATGACGATCCTTAACTTCGGAGGAATCAAATGAGTCGACTATCGAAGGAGACGACGAAGCACATGAGATCTCTTAATTCTGTAAGAAACGGACGGACGAAGATGGGTGTAATCACTCAGACAAACAAAGAGCGGTAGAAGAAATGAATATGAGGGATGAACAATAGCTTGAATAGCTTGAACGAAGGCAGAACTATGGAATCCCATGCATAATTAGGTGTGTTCGTGAGGCTTCAAGGCTTCGGGCGTCCATGAGGCTTGAGGGCTTTGGCTACATGAGGGCTCGTTCGACTATAGCTAATAAATCAATAACTAATAACACAAAATTCATCATTATATCATTTAGAAATTAAAATTATATAAATATTTAAAAATATTATTAAATTAAAAAATTCACAAAATAAAATTTTGCACGCCATGCACAATTGTACGCACATGGCACAAATGGCGCACGTCAACTTAATATTGTGCGCTGCGACATGCAATTGGCACCGTAGGTACGTCGCGCCACGCAATACACCATGGCACGCACTATTGATACATATGCTTAATCATGAAGATAATGAAGCCATACGATTGATCTGATATCATGACTATGTCAAGAATGCCACTAGATCCGCCTAGACAAATTTTAGAAAGTGGTATTAAGGATTGCATGATGTTGGAAGATTGACAAGAGGCCTGAGTACTATAGCTCAGATGCACATGAGGAATGTGATGTAATAATTTAATTTTGATAGTTGCTCGATTATCAATCCAAATTATATACAGATACTTATGATTTGAATATTATGTGCACTAGTTATGCTCTACAAATAGGCATTATTTGTGTCCAGAATGATAGGCCCAATGCTTAATCATCAAATCCAGCCTATATATCCTTTGGCAATGTCATGGATCAGGCATCTTCATTTGTTTTTTTAGAAAAAGTGACTAAGTAGCCGTGCACTAAGTGCAATGTTAGTGAAAGAAATGTGAGATTACCAAAGTTTAGCTGCCACCCCTTTAAGATGACTATGACTACGTTTGGCATTATTTTACATTTTTACTCTACTATCTTGTGCTCTGAGGTATTGTTTTGGTTGTGTTATGTTGACGAGTAAAATGGATGAAATTTTGATTAAATCATATTAAGTTGTCTAAATTGTTAGAGTTTTGGCTATTTAATACAAATTGTTGTGACAAATGAGTTATATTATTATGATATTTTCATACAATTACAATGAAGTATCTTAATCTTAATAAATATATTAATAGTCAAAATAATCATTTAATTTATTAAACATATAAGAAAGCTAAATCTCATAAATAAACTTGTTTGGGAAGCTACTGATAGACCGGCCAAATTTGAGGGAGTTGTTTAGGAATGTTCTTAATCAAAAGGAATTAATTAGGAAATATTTCCTAATTGAAGAAGATATATTTAGGGGCTGATTTGGGGGGAGGGGGCTGATTAGAAAATATTTCCAAATTGAAGAGGGAGGATTTATGGGATGATTTGAGGGCTGATTTGGGAGGGGAATAATTAAGGAAATATGAGGGAATTATGGGAGGGTTGTTTAGGTATTTGTTGTTTAATTGTTTGTTTTAAACAGGAAGAGAGGATCAGGGTTAGAGGTATGCATGATTATTGTGGCTGATTTGGTGGCTTTGGCTCTTGGTGCTTGGTCCCTAGCTTTGTCTAGGGATTGGGACTTGGGAGAGCGATCCTCCTCTCGAATTGAGGATCAATTGTATCTTGCTTTTTTCTTCTTCCGTTTGTTTGATTTTTGCAATAAAACTATTATTTTTCTCTTTTTTTCCATCAAATATGTGGAGTTTTCTCGTTGTTTCGTCAATATTGTTAGGGTTTACTTGAGATCTTCAAGTATTTCCTAACAACTACCTAAACTATCATTAAAAAAAAGGAATTTTTTACCTTTTCTAAAATTGGACCTTTTCCAGGGTTATGTTTTTCAGTGATCTAAATTTGCTTTTGTTGATCAAGAAAGTAGATGCAAAATGCTGAAAGCTGCATTGAATGAGGCCTAAGCTAAGTCCAACCTTTCCCTAAAGAGAAGAAATCTTGAGGAGTGTATTTAGCTGATTTATTGGGATTTTAAGTTTTAATCGACTAAATCCACAAATAAGCTTCTACCATCAAAACATTTTAGCTCCTAAGCTTTTCTCTTAGATTATCCCCACTTAGCTTATCTAGATAAGTAAGAAAAATGGTCCTAAGACAATGTATGCGGGTTGAAATTTCAAAAAATGTTATATTTTGCGAAACTATAAAAGATCAAGTATGTGCATAAGTCAAGCAGACAAGTCATTTATGTAAATCATGAGATTGAGCTAAGTATAATAAATTCTGATTTGGGTGGCAAGAAATTCACTTGAATAAAATTGGAAAAAATGTTATGAAATTTTCATTGATGATTGTACCAAATTCATACTCAATACAACAACAATATCAAGCCTTTGTCCCACTATGTGGAGTCGGCTACATGAATCCTTTTTCATGTCTTGTTAAAAGTCAAATTCTCAAAATTCATACTCAATATACTAAGAAATAAGGAAAAAGGACCAAAATAATCCCTTGACTCTTGATGAAAGGCCAAAATGGTCCCCAACTATTTTAAAAGACCATTTTGATCACTCAACTCTTTAAAGAGGAACTAAAATAATCCCACCATTGGACTATTTTGGTTTCTTTTTAAGGACTTGAGGGACCAAAATGGTTTTTTCATATAGTTAGGGATCATTTTTGTCCTTCATAAAGAGTTATGAGACAATTTTCGTCTTTTTTCTCTAAGAAATAAGTATGTAAAATAAAACTTCAAAATATTTAAAGTTGGCATTAAGAATAACTTTAAAAAAATAATAAAACTTAGGTCTGATATAAAAAGAATATAAATATGGTTTTCTAAATTCCATTCTTTGAAGAACATGGTGTAGCTCATGAGGTGATCCCCTTGCTCTCCTAAATCGAGTGGAGTAACCAAAAAAAAAAAGACAAAAAAATATGACTATAGTCATACTGATTAGTTCTGGAGCACATAAGAATTTAAGGAGGAAGCATTCTTTATCTGCTTATCACATTAAAAAACGGACAATTTTCAAACCATATACATGATTGAAAATATCCATTTTACCAGAGCTGAATAATGTGAATGTCCGGGTGTCACCCTAAAAAAAATTGCTCCGTTTACATAGAAAGAGTAAGATTGGGCTAAAAAACGTTGATTGTTCATTTATATCCTAATAATTTTTCTGCTGCTGTTTTTCTCAATGTGATGTTTTACAATTACAACAACAACAACATCAAGCTTTTATCCAACTACGCGGGGTCGACTACATGAATCCTTTTTCTCCATTGTGTCCTATTAAAAGTCAAATTCTCGTTTAAATCTAATAAAGAAAGGTCATTCCTAATATTTTATAACCAAGTCTTTTTAGGTCTACCCCTACCTTTCTTAACATTAGTCAAATCTAATACCTCTACTCTCCTAACCGGGTCATCAGAAGGCCGCCGTTTTATGTGACCAAACCATCTAAGGCGACTCTCTCTAATCTTATCTTCTACTGGAGCTACTCCAACCTTTTCACGTATATGCTCATTTCATATCCTATCTCTAAGGGTAAAGCCACTCATCCACATGAGCATCCTCATCTCTGCCACACTTAACTTAGTATTATGCTTCTCTTTTAATGGCCAACATTCGGCACCATAAAGCATTGCAGGCCTCACTACCATCTTATAGAATTTTCCCTTAAGTTTGAGGGGTACATTTCTATCACATAATAATCCCGATGCATTCCTCCACTTCAACCATCCAACTTGAATTCTGCTGATAATATCCCCATCTATTTCACCATCACTCTGAACAATAGATCCAAGATATCTAAAACGTGTACTCTTATTAATGACTTGATCGTTCAAAGTCACAATCCCCTCACTAGGTCTATTAATACTAAAATTACACTCCATATATTCCGTTTTAGATCTACTCAAGCGAAAACCTTTAGACTCTAAGGTTGACCTCCATAATTCAAGTTTACCTTCAACTCCCTCTCTAGTCTTATCAACAAGAAGAATATCATCAGCAAAAAGCATACACAAAGGTACATCCTCTTGCAAATGTCTAGTGAGAACATCCAAGACTAAAGCAAAAAGATATGGGCTTAAGGCTGATCCTTGATGTAACCCAACCGAAATAGGGAAATACTTGGTCAATCCACCTTGTGTTTGAACACAAGTAATAGCTCCTACATACATATCTTTAATGATTTGAATATAAGCATTATTAACACTTTTCTTTTCAAGAACTCTCCATAGCACTTCTCTTGGAACTTTATCATATGCTTTTTCTAAATCAATAAATATCATATGTAGATCCTCCTTATTTCCTCTATATTTTTCCATCAAACCTCTGAATAAATGTATGGCTTCCATAGTCGACCTACCCGGCATAAATCCAAATTGATTTTGAGAAACATCAGTATGCACACGCCGCAGCCTATGCTCCATAACTCGCTCCCATAGTTTTAAAGTATGACACATAACTTAATACCTCTTATAATTCGCACAATCTTGTGCTTCACCTTTATTCTTAAAAATTAAATTTATTATTAATGAAATCATTTTTTTCTCCAAGAGCAAGGTGTACATGCACCTAAATGAGCATCGTTGATTATCATAACTTGTCACGAATAATTCTTGCTCTTAAGCTAGAATTGAAGGAGTGGAAAAGATACTATTTTTGGTGCATGATTTCTAATGTTTCTTTAAATGATGGACTATCAACATATAATGAGGCAACCAGTTCTATTGATGGCTCTTTTGAAGAGAAGGGATTAACAAAGAAGTGGAGTCTACATGTCCAACCATGCTAGAGAATTGGTTGTTTGGACACCGCTGCCAAATAAATCAAAAGCAAGGAGACTTTTAGAAAGAAATTAAAACCTGATGGATCCAGTGACAAATTTAACGCAAAATAAATGGCTATAAATTTAAAAGAAAATAAAGATTTCAATTACCTTGATACATATTTATGCCAATTACCTTTTTGGGATCACTTTTCTTTAATTTTTTGTTTTCTTTAAAAAAAAACTAGCAAAACTTGTTCGCACAAATTAATTATCTATTTTCTTTTATAAAAACAAATTGATTGTTAACAAAAAAGATTTCTATCCTATTGCATCCCCAGTCAAGAAAGTGTACTTCATTAATTAACATGCATATGCAAGCATTTCTACTTTCTAACTTTATTTTCATGCTCTATATCATTTTAATACAAGACTTGTGCAAAACATTTATATCTATATCATTCTATGATGCACAGACACGGCGACACGGACACGACACGACACGGACACGGGACACGGCTTTTTTTAAAAATATAGGACACGGGTACGGTGCGGACACGACAATACTTTTTTTATATAGTGTATATATATTAATGTAATATCATATTAAAAATGATAAGCAATAATAAATGAATGACATGATAACTTGTCTAGCTTTATAATATAAAATATTTAGTACAAAATATCTAGTATAAACCACAAAAATATAACAAATAATCACTTACTACAATATCAAGCATTCAAGCTTCAACTACTAGGATTAGCTTTAGAGGTTTGTTTTTGGCCTTCAATATCATCATCATTGAATATCACTACTTTCAACTCTGGTTCAACAAGAGAAAGATTTGAATTGTGCAAAAAGAAGGAGATGAAAATACCTTCACTGTCAAAGAGAAATGAAAATGAGAATATTCGATGAATGGGTATTAAATGCAGACGTTGATTTGGTGTTGTGGATATGAAATAAGAAATTTAGTTTAAATCTCGCCAAATAATAAGAAATTATATTTTTAAAAAATTATAAAATATTTAAGATACACGTGTCGGACACGCGCGTCAATTTGTTTTAATATTTTTTAATTGGACACGTTTTCGGCGTCTCCGACACGTGTCGGAGGAGTGTCGACGAGTGTCGTGTCGGACACGGTGTCGGACACTGCACGCCTCTTTGAGGAGAAGTGTCGGTGCATCATAGATATCATTTAAGAACTTTCTACATCATGCTGACTACCAAAAACTTTAATATGACCATTCAAAGAAAATATAATGAGAAAATTTTAAAATAATCATTAACTAACAAGTGTTGATTGATTCAATGCAGTCGATTAGATAAAGCAACATTATTACTATAAGAATATAAATATGAGTGCCCACCTCGATTTAAATATCTTTGCCCTTTTTTTTTGTTCTTGCTCTGACTTAATAATATGAAACCAACAATAATATATAATTCCATAAGATTATTTCAACTTATATATATATATAATCAAATTTCTCTCTTAGTAGCCATATTACCAAGTAAAAAAAATCTCATTTTCTTTTAAAGAAAATATCTTTAATTCCTTTATACCAATTTTAATTCAAAATATTTATTTTATTGCTTAAAATAATAATTTGATTGAATAAAATCCCACATTAATTTACAACAAATAAAATTTACACACACACACACACTCTATATATATATATATATATTAAATATATATATATATATAATATATATATATATATATATATATACTTATATATATATATATACTATATATATATATATATATGTCTCCCATTTAAATGTTAATTACATCATAATAAATTTTTTTTAAATGTATAATTTTATTCATACTTTATTTTAAAATCTAAATATTAACCTACCTTATAAAATTCTAATAAAAATTTCTAAAATAATAAACTCAAAATTTTTTTTATTCTTCCAATAACCAGCCGTTGAGCCAAGGCCATGCCCTCACCTTTCCCTCTCACGTTCAATCCTACACACGCGAGCACCAAGTTCCTTCTCTCCCTTGCTCCTATTCCCACTCTCTCTCTCTCTCTCTCTCTCTCTCTCTTTTATAGGGATGAAATCCCTTCGTCTTCTCCGTCCTTAATTGACATCGATTCTCCTTCATATTCCTGCATGAGAACGAACCGCATAGCCACTCCATCTTCCTCAACTCCCAACAAAGGATCCTGACTCACTTTCTTTGTTTCCTTATATTCCAAGCAATAGAATTTTGGCATCGAAATGACAAGCTCTTCCGTCTTCTTTGTCCTCTTCAACTTCCATCTTCCTCCCTTTGGCTTTTGGTAAGACCAGATATTACATGTGGTGGACACCATCCCTAAATATGAGGTAGCAAATCCATATGGTAAAATTTTGGATGTGAGTTAATAAAGAGGTGGGAAAAGAAGAATCCACAATACTGTTAGCAAGTATAAAAAATTATTAAGAAAAAAATTTAGTATATGTTGAATACAGAGCTATGATGCACTGACACTCCGTTTTAAGAGGGTATGCAGTGTCGGACACGGATACGCATCCGACACGGCGGGGACACATCATTAGTGTGTCCCATTTAAAAAAAAATATTTAAACCGGAAACGTGTGTCCGACTATTTGATAATTAAATAAAAAAAGAAAAAACCCTAATCCTGTTATTTCACTAGGTGTTGGTTCGCGCCCAAGTCTTCATCTTCACCCTAATCTCGTATTCCTATTCGTATTCGTGGTCTTCCCGAGCGATTAAGGAGAGCAACGGTCGGCTGAAGATCTTTGCCGCGAGCAGCGGTCGGCTGGAGATCGCACCCATAGTCTTCCCTTCCAGCCATAAGCAACAAGCCTTCCTCCTCAGTTTTTGCGCGCAGCCAAAGGGAAGCCAACGCCAAACCTCAGAAAATTTTTCAAACGTGTAAGTTGATTTTGCCTCCTGGAATATGCAATTATGAATGCATATTTGTTGCCATTTTGCTGAGTATTTGCAAAAGCTCAGCAAAATGACAGCTAAAGCACAACAAATATCCTGCTAATTGAATATTTGTTGTACGTTTGTTGCGCTTTTATAAATACTCAGCAAAAGGTCGGCAAAAGTGCAATTATAAATGCATATTTGCTGCTCTTTTGTTGAGTACTTATAAAAGCGCAGCAAAAGGGTAGGTAAAGTGCAGCAAATAACCTACTAATTG
The DNA here is from genome assembly GCF_001605985.2 of Dendrobium catenatum. Lineage (NCBI taxonomy): Eukaryota > Viridiplantae > Streptophyta > Magnoliopsida > Asparagales > Orchidaceae > Dendrobium > Dendrobium catenatum. The sequence continues at coordinate 1,214,935 of NW_021319932.1, read as the reverse complement.
AATATTTTCTTCCCTTTTGCTAGGCTTTTACAAATACTTAACAAAAGGGCAGCAAAAGCACAATTATGAATGCATATTTGTTGCTCTTTGTTGAAGCGCAGCTAAAGCACAGCTAAATGACAGCTAAATGGCAGTTAAAGCGCAGCAAAAAGAGTGGTGGTTGATTCATGGAGCTTCAGCACGGTTTCTTTAAATAATAGCAATAAAACTTCTTGGTTAAGTATCATCATCTTCTTGTTGTGAGAGAAATTGAAGCACATACTCATTTATTCAATCGATAAAGAGGAATAAAATAACTTCACGAGTTGAAGATTTAGTTTATGTGCATACAAATCTTTGTCTTCTATTAAGGAAGATCCCACTTTATATGACAGGTGATAACAAAATGTGGGATGTTGCTGGAGATGGGTTAGAGTGCTTTGATGGTATGAGATTATTGGAAGTTGCAAATCTTTATCTAGATGAACCAGAGTTGGAAGCAATGATATTCAATGATGATGATGTTGAAGGACAAAGACTAACCTCTGAATCTAATTCTATCATTCCCTCTATTAAGTAGTTGAACCTTCATATTGTACACTTGAACTAAATGGTTTTTTATTATATTTTTGTGGTTGTACTAAATATTATTGCTTGTCATTTCTAATATAATGTCACCTTAATTTATATATATTATATTAAAAAAAATTTATGTCGTGTCCACGCCGCACACGTGTCCAATATTTTTAAAAAATGTCGTGTCCCGTGTTCATGTGGTGTCTGTGTGTTAACCTCTATATAAAGACCAAAAGAGGAGAGCAGACATACCTCGTATCCATCGAGTCCCCGAAATCCCTCAGTAAAAGTTTGTCAGGGCTGACAAATTGAAATTTACTTCAGTTCACATAGAGCTAATGCTTAGTCAAAAATATCACTATGATCCATTCTCAAACAATCTCCTGCCAGTAAGGACTTGGTAAGTGTCCTCTAACCGATAGTTTTGCCGTCAAATGGCACTGCAGGATAAACGGTTATGGCCCGGGGCCCTCTGAACCGAGTGGTTTTGCCACCAAATGGCACCACGAAATATCGGTTATGGCCAGAGCCAATACGTTTCTTAGTGGCATCAAATTCTTGAGATATGAATCAATAGGATATGATCGATAGGGCACAAAGCCCTTTGTTAGCTAAGGTGGATTCAAATTTGTCCCCTTAGACAAACATCCATCCTATGTCTACAAAGTCTCCTTGGATGAAGCAACCCATGACTGCCGACTAGGATCCTTCTATCAGGTTGGGTCGACTACCTCCTCTAAGTAGATCAGGGACCACGATGGCCTGGACGATAGAACCATGGGATCTTGATCGGGTCCATCATTCATTCCCCCACCATCCGCTTTAAGTGCATGATTGTGAAAAATTTTATTTTAAATATCAAACTTTTCAAATTCTCAACTTCCAACCTAATCCCCAAATCCAAACACATGCTGCTACTATATGCCAGATAACACGTATCTCTACGTATTTGATCCACGACTAGCCTTAATCGAAAGTTCTCTCTCGTTACCGAGAGGGGTAATTAACTATAGGGGCTTGCGCCTATAGGAAACCAAAACTCGGATCATAAAGTCCTCGCAAAATGAGGGTGAAATCTCTGGGTAGTGTCTTATCTACAAACCCATCTTCCTTCCAAAATTTACCCCAGAACTTAATTCCGTTAAAACTCCCACGAAGAATAAAAGCATTGCGGACGGAGGCTGGGGCCGAATTTTCAGAGCCCACACCGTGTCGCCGTGTCCGTGTCCGTGCATCATAGATACGGAGTAAAATCATAAATTTATGGAATTTCCATTTATGTTTTAATCTTCATGCATTATGATTTTATATGGTCTCACATCTATTGCATATAATTTCTTAAAAATCTCTATAGGAAGCCTTTCAGAATTTAAATATACTATTAGCAGAATTCAGAGTGATGGTGGAATAGATGGGGATATTATCAGCATAATTCAAGTTGGATGGTTGAAGTGGAGGAATGCATCGGGCTTGTTATGTGATAAAAATGTACCCCTCAAACTTAAGGGAAAATTCTATAAGATGGTAGTGAGGCCTGCAATGCTTTATGGTGCCGAATGTTGGCTATTAAAAGAGAAGCATAATACTAAGTTAAGTGTTGCAGAGATGAGGATGCTTAGGTGGATGAGTGGCTTTACCCTTAGAGATAGGATACGTGAAAAGGTTGGAGTAGCTCCAGTAGAAGATAAAATTAGAGAGAGTCGTCTTAGATGGTTTGGTCACATAAAACGGCAGCCTTCCGATGACCCAGTTAGGAGAGTAGAGGTATTAGATTTGACTTATGTTAAGAAAGGTAGGGGTAGACCTAAAAAGACTTGGTTAGAAAATATTAGAAATGACCTTTCTTTATTAGATTTAAATGAGAATTTGACTTTTAATAGGACACAAAGGAGAAAAAGGATTCATGTAGCCGACCCCACATAGTGGGATAAAGGCTTGATGTTGTTGTTGTTGTTGTTGTATTATCCTATCACCTTATTTAATTTTTACATTTCTTATTAATGTCAATAATAGACTTAAACTTGTCATAATTACTAGTTAATTTTCAGCAAATATCCGCAAGCATTAAATAAAATAAGCAAATCATGCAATAATATGAAGCAAATAAAGAAATACTAAAATAGTAAGATGCATACTGACGATACTATTAAGGATGTATGATGAAGATGGGATGATAACAAAAGTGGAAACTAGATAGACTAAGTAAATATGAAACATCTATTTCGACAAACAACCTATTTAAAGAAAGCTAACTCAAATGGCTTAAATTTCAGTAGTGATAATTTATACACTTAAGATTTGTCCAAGTATATGAAATTTTAACGTTCCCGTTTTTATTAAGACACCTCTAATAAATAAATTCATAGAAAAAGTCACACAATATTACTTTTTTCAAAAGCCTTTCTGAGTTAGAAAATCAAGAAATCAAGAACTAAAAACAAAATCAAATATCATTTAATTTGTAGAGTTAACTTTGTTAAAAACTTTTTCGTGAGTTAAATGAAATTGTTCAATTTATTTACCAACATTAGTAGGCATGATTTATTCTGCATCAAATAGATTTAATGTCTTTTTGAAGCTCAAGCTCACATTCAAAACTTTCTATGATAAATTTACATTCACACTCAAAATTAGATTCAAGATGTAAATACTAATGCAATTTAGGATTATACATGATCAAAGGTTTAATGTATGAAGCTAGTGGTTCACATACTTGTCAATGGTGAATGGCCACCATAGCGCATAGTGTATGATGCAACACACATCATTTTAAACAGGACGTACAATATTTAATATTTATAAATTAAATTTTGTAATAATATGAAATATTATTAATTGAAAGATAAACCATCATGATAATAAAAACAATCAAAGTGATGCTTAAGTTAAAGTAATAAATATCTCATTATTAAAATTTCAAAATGTCATAATAATTTTTTCAAGTCTACTTGTTTGTAAAAAATGCAAAAATTCAAGGCAACTAAACTCAACTTAATAAATATTAACAAAAAAAAAAAAAAAAATAAAAATGTTTTAAATTAAAAAAAAAAAAAAACCCCCCCCCCCCCCCCGGCCAAAAAAAAAAAAAAAAAAGATGCGCGCTAATTGGGCCTTGCACCATATCTATTGCTTATATATGGAACAAATAGCAGATGATATTTTGACATAGTGAGCCACGCCAAGCAAATGGCGCCATAGTTGCATCACGTTGAACCATGTGCTATGGCCCACACCATTTTGCGTCATTGATAAGTATAATGGTTCATACCCTAGCTTCCAACCATAAGGTCATGGATTCGACATCTACTCATATTATTGTTCATTTCTCAAAAAAAAAAAAAAAATCAAGCATGCATTTCCATTTGGCTCTTGTATCATGGCTTTATCCCTTTCAATGACTCTTCTTAAAGTCTTATAATTGGACTTGTACCACTTTATAAAATATATAGGATAAGCTAATATCCCTTGGAAAAAAAATTTAGAGGTCAATTTTTAATTTCAAATTCAATTTCTAATAGATGGTTAGATTCAAAATTGGACTAATGTCCAAATTTAATTTCAAATTCATAATTTAGCTCATACTCAAATTCTAACTTTTGTTTAATTATAAGTTCATATTCATAATCATGCTAACATGTAAGTTTCATATTCATAATCATGTTAACATGTAAATACACTATCCGATTCTAATGGATTTGCCGATGTATGCTTGATAGGATGAGAGGATAAGGAAATAATTTCTTTTTAAAAACATTAATTATATGTTTGGCAATCGAAATAGAACATTAGAAAAATGCCTAAACATTCAAATATCTTGATAAACTCTTAAATAGTGTTTTGGTGTTGACCTCTGAACAATACCCAAAGGAAAAGAAAATGAAATCATACCGTAGCTCTGCAGGATCCCCGAAATCCTGCTCCGTACCTCGTATCCGTCGAAAGACATCCTTAATCCTGCTGTGCTCGCGTCTATTCCCTCAAATCCTGCGACCGTTGTTCAAAACGACGCTGCACCTCGTCGTTAAATAGGAGAGGAAGACACCTCCATTCGGCTGCTCTCCACGCTCGCCTCTTCTCCCGTCTGAACTCACGATCTCTTCTCCCACAGACGCAAATCCCCTCTTCCATCTCTGTCCGATTACACACACGACTCCTCTCTCGCTGCACTGCTCTACCTTCTCCCGTAACTCCACCTCACTGCCTCCATTCCAACAGCCAAACCTCCGCCTCCCTTCAGTTCGCAGAGAGAGAGGGAGAAGCCGAAAGAGAGAAAGAGAGAGATGGAAATAGAGTGAAAAGCCTCTCCCTACCTTGCCGATCCGAACCCAAAGACCGAGCTCCTGTCTCCTCCGGCTGCC